>NC_091469.1:216966536-217229037 GCF_036971445.1 Narcine bancroftii | reverse complement strand
TAAAGTACATAATTTAAGTTATACAATGGTTGAATCTTAACCTCATCATTATCCCTAACTACTTAATTTTATCAGTCCATCGAAGTTTAGTAATTTGTCTACACTGGTTGTAGTTTCCTTCAGAAATTAGTAGTATTTCACTTTTATCCCAATTCACTTTATAACCTGATAATTTACCATATCATTTCCAAACATTCTTACAAGTAAGTTAAAGATCGTTCTGGATTAGTAAATATATCAAAACATCATCCACAAATAAATTGATCTTATATTCCTCATCTGCTAACTTATACTCTAATATTCTCATTCTGTCAAATAGCCTGAGCTAAAGGTTAAATTACCAACACAAATAGAGCTGGTGACAAAGGAAACCTTGATGAGAAGAACATGATAATTTAAAGAAAGAAGAGGTTTGTCTATTTGTCGTCACCCTAGCTACAGGATTTTATATAATGCCTTCACCAAACCAATAAAAAGGGTCCAAACTTATATTTCTCTAACACTTTAAATAAAAAATTCCATTTGACCCCATCAAAATCTTTCTCATCATCTAGTCCAACAACCATTGATAGGTCAGGTCGCTGTCGTGAAGCATTAATCAATGAAATCGCTCTAAGTGTATTGTCAGAGGCACACCCATTTTTAAAAAAAACAGCCTGATCAGCATGTACCAATTGTGGTAAATACTTTGCAAGTCTATTGGCCAATAATTTCACTATTATTTTATAATCGACATTCAATAAAGAAATTGGTCGATATGAAGCCACTTTCAAAGAAACTCTGTCTTTTTTTGGTATAACTGTTATTACTGCACTTAAACGCAAGTCTGGTAGGGCTTGTTTCTTGAGTTACCTGATGAAGAAGGTCCATAAACAAAGAGGGCAGGTCATCATAAAAAGCTTTATAAATCAACAGTAAACACATCATCTCCTGGAGATTTGCCATTAGGCATTTGTTAAATAACATCCTTTATTTCTAAATCTGAAAAAGGAGAATCTAATTTCCTCACATCATCTTCCCCTAATATTGCAAATTTAATTCTGACAAAAAAGATTCAATCAATCTGTCATCTCGAACTCCCTCAGAAGTATATAATTTCTGATAAAATGATAAAAAATTGTTCATTGATCTCCTGAGGTATAAAAGTAACTGAATTATCTTTCCTCAAAGCATTCCATAGTTCTTGATATCTGTTCTGTTTTCAATTGCCAGGCCATAAACTTATAGGCTCTATCCTAACTCATAATAGCGCTGTTTAGATATTTGAATTAGACGTTCAAACTGATATGTTTGTATGTATATAACCTAACTTCAGTTTTGTCAAAACTGCCTTATTGTCCTCTGTAGAATTCCTCTGGAATTCTTTTTTTCCAAATCAGCTGTTTCTCCAAGACCAAGTCTCTTCCAAAAAACTTCTTTGTGCGTAACTAATAATTTGACCACGTAAAAATGCCTTCAAAGCATCCATAGAGTAAAATTGCTTTGAACTTTATTCCTATTCAGATCTAAAAAATAAGCAATTGATCCTTAATAAATTTTACAAATTCCGTTTTTTTTTTGGTTACATTGCATTAAACCTCCAATGACAAGTTGATTGACTAACTTCAGTCTAACACAAGAAATAATAACAATAAATGATCAGAAATAATCTACTCTTATATTCAGCTTGAATAAAGCATGATTGCAACTGTGCAGATACTAAAAAAAAAAGTCAATCCTTGAAAAAGAATTATGGGTGGAGAGTAAAATAAAAAATCTTTCTCAGTAGGGTTTAATCTTCTCCAAACTACGAACCGATTTAAATCTTTCATCAGCAAGAACAACTTTAACCGCTGCCTTTAATTTGTTCACAATTTTGGGGATTTATCTAATAATGGATCTATACACAATTAAAATCTCCCCCAAACAAAATTTTTCATTGGGGGGCAATTGAGGGGAAATTGGGGGGCAATTGGGGAACAATTGGGGGGCAATTCGGGGGTAATTTGGCAGCACAAACGTTGGGCAAAATGGCCTGTTACCCATACTGTAGGCATTTGGGCATCGTGGAATAATGGGTCACATTTCGGTTGTGCAGGTTTGTAGAAAGAAGTGCTTGTTATGGTGTATGTGTCTCTAAAAACATTTCTTCATTTAAAAACATTCACCTCAATTAAGTAACCCTCATTCTCTATTGCTCCAAAGAGATAAGCCTTAGCTCACTCAACCATTCTCCATTGCACATGGACTGTATTCCATGCAGCATCCTGGTAAATCTGCTCTGCACCTTATCCCAAACATTTGCATCATTCCAATAATAAGGTGATCAGAACTGTACACAATGCTCTAAGTGGGGTTTAACCACAGCTTTATATAACTGCAATATTACTTTGCAGATCATGAAAGCATTCCCCCCTCTATAATGACCAAAACATTTTTTGTCAACTTATCAACTTGCACAGCAAACTTTGAGGAATGTAATATTGTTGTTTGCAAAAGGCAACAGATGAAAAAGCATGTCGGAGCCACTGCTGTCTGGAGGAGTGCTTGCGAGTGAGTGTGCGTGAGAGTGTGATCATTTCTAGTGTTTCAGCCAACGACAGCAACGGGGACTGAAACAGAGCAAGATTGTAAGTGCTTGATTCAGCCTGATCAAAGCCCTTGTTGTTAATGCAAGAGGAGATTACTGGCTGCCTAATGTCTCACCTGGAATAAGAGAAACAAAAAGGCACTCTGTGGTGACCTGAAAGGAAAAGGTTATCATCTGGAAAACCCTGTAGGGGCAAATTTCATTTGTACTGGACATTGAAGTTGCTGATTAAAAAGGAACAACAAATCTCTCTGAAAACCAACAAGAACTTTCCTGAATGGTAATCATTTACCTTTCATGCACCAAAGCCGAGTGAACTTTATACATTTTAAATTCTGTGCACACTATAAGAATTGCCTGCAACCAGTGAATTTGAAGGAAAGAAGTGAGATTGGACTGTGAAACAGAAAACTTTGAAAAACTTACACACACATTAAATACACTTCTGCTTATAATTAGAAGGGGATTATATAAGTCAATAGTGAGAAGTTAAAGTTTGATTCAATATTCACATTTAAATATCATAAAAGCAACTTTTGTTTGAGTAACCATTTGTCTTGGTGAATATCTCTTGCTGATGGGTTTTATGTTCAACTATGCTCAAAACAAAATATATTAGTGTTATCATCGATACCATGTAAAAGTCAACACCCATATTTTTGAAACTGTCAACCCACACATCCAAGCTCCTGAATGCTGATCCTCACCCCAGCCCATCCAAGCTCCCGATCGCAGATCCTGGACCCAACTTCCTGCCTATCTGAACTCTTTGCGAGCACTTGATGGGAATAATCAAATATTCCCATTCAGATCTCGTAAAAAAAATTCTGAATCGTACTGATGTCTAAAGTTCAACATATGTAAAGGTCGACCTGAACCCAAACCCTCTTTTTTTAACCTGAAAAAGTGGTCCAAAAAACATTGGACAATTATACAAATAAATAAAGTAAATATCGTTGAATTTTAGCACAAGCCATCACCACATACAACCTCCAATGCAAGGTTATCAAAAAGAAATCTTATTTCTGTTTTTATCTCTACAAATGCATACTGAATTGCTGAGAATCATAAGTGATTTCTGCTTTTATGACAGATTTCCAGCATCGCTGTTACTTAGCTTTTGACTTGGCTTTCATCCTTCTTATCAATTTTTGAAAGTAACATTACCTCCTGAAATATGGGTTAGAAATACCAGACTAGTTAATGCTTCTTCACTTTGTGCACATCATTCTATAACGCAGCTTAAAAAGATCATAGAGCTTATATGTCTAAAGATAAACTAGCTTGCGTTTTTCCTAATACAAGCTCCACTTGTGACAGATGCAATATTGAAGTGGCTTCATTGACTCATAGGTTTTGATCATGTTCAGTGTTATAACAATTCTGGAAATAATTTTTTTCAACTCAATCAATGATTCTGAATTTTCAATTACAACCTGACCCCTCAACTGCTCTTTTTTTGGATTTTAGTTGTTTATCTACTTCTGCAATAACGAGTGGTAGGTTTTTCTACTCTATTAGCTGGAAGAGCCATTTTAATTAAATGGAAAGACACTGATTCTCCTACAATATATCAATAGTTTTCTCGTGTTGTCTTTCTTAAATCTCGAAAACATCAGAAGTCGTGTTGAGAATCCACTGCTAAGTTTGAAGAAAGCTGGAAACCATTTATTGATGACTTTCATGGGATATAACTGGTGTTATTCTATGAATTAACTCTTCCTTTCCAGACATTATAATTCTTGCTGTGTTTGTTATCTGTCGGTGTAGACCGGAGCAATGTTTTAAACTATTCAACAGATCCTCAGGATAGGCTGCTCAGTTTTTTTTAGTGTATATTTTTAAGTAGATGAGTTAACGATTGCCTTCCTGGTTGCAAGCAATGACCAGTGGTGTGCTTTGAGGATTGCTGCCGTGTCCTTGAAAGTGATTTCACAAGTAGATAGGGTCAGAAAGAGAGCTTTCAGCATATTGGTATTCATAAATCCAAACATTGAGTACAAGAGTTGGGATGTTATGTTGAAGTTGTACGAGACATTGGCGAGGCAAAATTTGGAGTATTGTGCACAGATTGGGCCACATAACTACAGGAAAGACATCAACAAGGTGAAAAGAGTGTAGAGCAGATTTACAAGGATGTGGCCCAGACTTCAGGAACTGGGTTGCAGAGAAAGGTTAAACAAGTTAGAAGTTTATTCCCTGAAGCATGAGGGATGAGTTGATAGAGGTATACAAATTTATGAGGGTATAGATGGAGTAAATACAAGCCATGTTTTCTCCATTGAGGTTAGGAAAGATTAAAAATCAGTGAACATGCGTTAAGGGTGAAAGGGGGAGGTTTAAATTGAACATTAGTGATAATTTCTTCTCGCAGAGAATGGTGCGAATCTGGAATGAGCTGCCAGCTAAGTGGTAAATGTAGGCTCAATTTATATATTTAAGAAAAAATTGGACAGATACATGGACACAGAAGGTTTGGAGGCGAAAGATCTGGGTGCAGGTCAGTGAGACTTGACAGAAAAAAGTTAAGCACACACTAGTAATGATGAAAGGCCAGTATCTGTGTTGTCATGTTCTTGGGTTCCAAATATTTTAAAAGAATTGGGACGATTCTATAGGATGGTCACTTCTGCAGCAAGAAAATGAAAGCCAATCTTTCAAGTCAGCGACTAGTTTTAAAACTGGAAAGTAGAACGAAAAAAGGCAGTTAGGCTAGAGACTTTTGGTGAGGGCAGATTTCTCTGACAGGGTAAATTTGGGTGTTATTGGGGCGTACCTGCGGCTTAAATCGGGGCTTAAATCGGGGCTTAAATCGGGGCTTAAATCGGGGCTTAAATCGGGGCTTAAATCGGGGCTTAAATCGGGGCTTAAATCGGGGCTTAAATCGGGGCTTAAATCGGGGCTTAAATCGGGGCTTAAATCGGGGCTTAAATCGGGGCTTAAATCGGGGCTTAAATCCGGTCTTAAATCCGGGCTTAAATCCGGGCTTAAATCCGGGCTTAAATCCGGGCTTAAATCCGGGCTTAAATCCGGGCTTAAATCCGGGCTTAAATCCGGGCTTAAATCCGGGCTTAAATCCGGGCTTAAATCCGGGCTTAAATCCGGGCTTAAATCCGGGCTTAAATCCGGGCTTAAATCCGGGCTTAAATCCGGGCTTAAATCCGGGCTTAAATCCGGGCTTAAATCCGGGCTTAAATCCAGGCAAAGATTCAGCAGCATAAACTTGTTGGGCAAAATGGCCTGTTACCATCCTGTAGGCATTTGGGCATAGTGGAATAATTGGTCACATTTCAGTGGTGCAGGTTTGTAGCCAGAAGTGCTTGTTATGGTGCTGTGTCTACAAAAACATTTCTTCATTTAAAAACTTATTCACCTAAATTAAGTCACCCTCATTCTCTTTTGCTCCAAAGAGATAAGCCTTAGCTCACTCACCCTTTCTCCCTAGCACATGGACTGTACTCCAGGCAGCATCGTGGTAAATTTCCTCTGCACCTTATCCCAAACATTTGCATCATTGAAATAATAAGGTGATCAGAACTGTACACAATGCTCTAAGTGGGGTTTAACCAGAACTTTATATAACTGCAATATTACCTTGCAGATCTTGAAAGCATTCCCCCTTCTATATTGACCAAAACATTTTTTTGTCAACTTTTCAACTTGCACAGCAACTTGGAGCAATTTAATGGATTGTTGTTTGCAAAAGGCAACAGATGAAAAAGCATGTCAGAGCCACTGCTAACTGGAGGAGTGCTTGTGAGCGGGTGAGCGCAAGAGTGTGATCATTTCTAGTGTTACAGCCAACCACAGCAGCTCGTATTGAAACAGAACAAGCTTCCAAATGACAGGTTGTAAGTGCTTGATTCACCCTGATCAAAGTCCTTGTGGTTAATGCAAGAGGAGAGCACTGGCAGTCTAATGTTTTACCTGGAATAAGAGAAATTAAAAGGAACTCTGTGGTGACCTGAAGGAAAAAGGTTATCATCTGGAAAACCCTGAAGGGGCAAATTTCATTTAAAGTGGACATTGAAGTGGCTGATTAAAAAGGAACAACAAATTTCTCTGAAAACCAACAAGAACCTTCCTGAGTGGTAACCATTTACCTTTCGAACATCAAAGCCGAGTGAACTTTATACATTTTAAATTCTGTGCACACTATAAGAATTGCCTGCAACCAGGGAACTTGAAGGAAAGAAGTGAGATTGGACTGTGAAACAGAAAACTTTTAAAAACTTACACACACATTAAAAACACTTGCGCTTAGAATTAGAAGGGGATTAAATAAGTCCATAGTGAGAAGTTAAAGTTTGATTCTATTTTCATGTATAAATATAATTAAAAGCAACTTTTGTTGAAGAAACCATTTGTCTTGGTGAACATCTATTGCTGATGGGTATTGGGGTCCTCTGAGATCATAACATTATGTACTAGTGTAATCATCAATACCATGTAAAAGTCAACACCCATATTTTTGGACCTGACCGCCCACACATCCAAGCTCCCGACTGCTGATCCTCACCCCAGCCCATCCAAGCTCTCGATCGAGGATCCTCAACCCAACTTCCTGCCTATCTGAACTCTTTGCGAGCAGTTGATGGGAATAATCAATTATTACCATTCTGATCTCCTAAAAAAAAATCTGAATCTTACTGAGATCCAAAGTTCAACATATGTAAAGTTTGACCTGAAGCCACCCCCACTTTTGTTAACCTGAAAAAGTGGTCCAAAGAAAAATCAACAATTACACAAATAAATAAAGTAAATATCGTTGAATTTTAGCAAAAGCCATCACCATATGCAACCTCTAATGCAAGGTTATCAAAATGAAATGTTATTTCTGTTTTCATCTCTACAAATGAAGACTGACTTGCTGAGAATCATAAGTGATTTCTTCTTTTTTGACAGATTTCCAGCATCCCTGATACTTCGCTTTTGACTAACACCATGTTTTTTCATACTTCTTATAAATTTTTGAACGTAACATTACCTCCTGAAATATGGGGAAGAATTACCAGACTAGTTACTACTTCTTCACTTTGTGCACATCTTTCTTTAACAGAGCTGAAAATAGTTCATAGAGCTTCTATGTCTAAAAATACACTAGCTTTCATTTTTCCTAATACAAGCTCCACTTGTGACGGATGCAATATTGAAGTGGCTTCATTGACTGAAGGGTTTTGATCATATTCAGTGTTATAAAAATTATGGAAATATTTTTTTCTCAACTCAATCAATAATTCTGGATTTTCAATTACAACCTGACCCCTCAACTGCTCTTTTTTTTTGGATTTTAGTTGTTTATCTACTTCTGCATAATCGAGTGGTAGCTTTTTCTACTCTATTAGCTGGAAGAGCCATTTTACTCAAATGGAAAGACACTGATTCATCTACATTATATCAATAGTATTCTCGTGTTGTCTTTTTTAAATCTGGAAAACATCAGAAGTCGTCTTGAGAATCCACTGCTAAGTTTGAAGAAAGCTGGAAACCATTTTTTGCTGACTTTCATGGGATATAACTGGTGTTATTCTATGAATTAACTCTTCCTTTCCAGACAATACAATTCTTGCTGTGTTCGTTATCTGTCGGTGTAGACCGGAGCAATGTTTTAAACTATTCAACAGATCCTCAGGATAGGCTGCTCAGGTTTTTTTAGTGTATATTTTTAAGTAGATGAGTTAACGATTGCCTTCCTGGTTGCAAGCAATGACCAGTGGTGTGCTTTGAGGATTGCTGCCGTGTCCTTGAAAGTGATATCACAAGTAGATAGGGTCAGAAAGAGAGCTTTTGGCATATTGGTATTCATAAATCCAAAGACTGAGTACAAGAGTTGGGATGTTATGTTGAAGTTGTATGAGACATTGGTCAGGCAAAATTTGGAGTATTGTGCACAAACTGGGCCACATAACTACAGGAAACATATCAAAAAAATGTGAAAAGAGTGCAGAGCAGATTTACAAGGATGTTGCGCAGACTTCAGTAACTGGGTTGCAGGGAAAGGTTCAACAAGTTAGAATTTAATTCCCTGAAGCATGAAGGATGAGTTGATAGAGGTATACAAAATTATGAGGGTATAGATGGAGTAAATACAAGCCAGGCTTTTTCCATTGAGGTGAGGAAAGATTAAAAATCAGTGAACATGCGTTATGGGTGAAAGGGGGAATTTTAAATTGAACATTAGCGATAATATCTTATCGCAGAGAGTGGTGCGAATCTGGAATGAGCTGCCAACTAAGTGGTAAATGCAGGCTCAATTTTGATATTTAAGAAGCATTTGGACAGATACATGGACACAGAAGGTTTGGAGGGGAAATATCTGGGTGCAGCTCAGTGGGACTTGACAGAAAAAAGTTAAGCTCACACAAGAAATGATGAAAGGTCAGTATCTGTGTTGTCATGTTCTTGGGTTCCAAATATTTTAAAAGAATTGGGACGATTCTATAGGATGGTCACTTCTGCAGCAAGAAAATGAAAGCCAATCATTCATGTCAGAGACTATTTTCAAAACTCGAAAGTAGACCGAAGAAAGGGAGTTAGGCTAGAGACTTTTGGTGAGGGCAGATTTCTCTGACAGGGTAAATTTGGGCATTATTGGGGCAGGGAGCGGGGCCAGGGAGCGGGGCCAGGGAGCGGGGCCAGGGAGCGGGGCCAGGGAGCGGGGCCAGGGAGCGGGGCCAGGGAGCGGGGCCAGGGAGCGGGGCCAGGGAGCGGGGCCAGGGAGCCGGGCCAGGGAGCCGGGCCAGGGAGCCGGGCCAGGGAGCCGGGCCAGGGAGCCGGGCCAGGGAGCCGGGCCAGGGAGCCGGGCCAGGGAGCCGGGCCAGGGAGCCGGGCCAGGGAGCCGGGCCAGGGAGCCGGGCCAGGGAGCCGGGCCAGGGAGCCGGGCCAGGGAGCCGGGCCAGGGAGCCGGGCCAGGGAGCCTAGAATCAATGGGTATGTGGGAAAATGGGTTACTGGGTAATTCATGGCAAAATGGAATTAATCTGGCTTGGCACTAACTTGTGGAGCTAAATGGTGATTTTAAAAAATCTATATTGTAAGGAAATATGAACAAGATCAAATATAACATCAGGCATTTGGCTCTAAAATGTACTCCTCCTCAATAAAAAGGTACACCTCACAACATTTCTAAATCTTTCCTTCTCACCTACAATCTATGCAGTCGAGATTTAATTCCCAAGTCTGTGGAAAAGACTGACTATTTACCTTATCTGTAACCCTCATGATTTTATGAGCAGTGAGTTTCTCCCCCCCAAAACTCCCCCCCCCCACCACCCCCCCCAACCTCCCCCCACCCAACCCCCCCCCCATAGTTGCCTCCTTCCCAAAATGGAGAAAAATCCCAGTCTATCCAGCCTCTCCATATAATTCAAGCTTCCTAGTCCAAGTTATATTCAAGTGACACTTTTCTACACCAGTTGTCGCATAATATCCCTGTTCTTGTACTCTATGCCCTAATCAGTGAATGCAAGTTGCCTGGTTAACAAAGCCCCTGATTGCACATCATCCGTTTCATGTACCACTACTCTTATCACCTCTTCTGGGCAGAAGAGAGAGAAGAGTTGGTCTGGTGCTCATATTCCACCCCATCAGCCTTCATATTCAACAGATCCTTTTCTGCAATTTCTACTACCTTCAAAGAATTTATAGTATTATCTGGTCTTTCCCAATTTGCAGGGACTGGTCCCTTCGAGGCTCAGTTCCACTCTTCTGTCCCCAGCAACCATCTTTCCTTTTGAAAGTGAAGAAGAACCAACTCCTGTCCTTTCACTTTTTCCCTTCCTACTCTCCTGTGGCCCAAAAAAAAGTACTTCTAGCTGACGCAGCGGTACACTTGTCCTTTTTCCATTCTTATGAACTGCATTGTGTTCATCAAGGGGTCTCCTCCACATTGGAGAAAGAAGAGCTCAGGTGACCTGAGGAGAAGCAGTTTGAATTTTAAAAAAGTGAGTTGACAGCAACAAGAAGCTGATTGGAAGAAGAGAGGTCAGGTGATCTGAGGATCTGCTGCAGTTAGAATTTAAAAAAAGGCGAGGCGGCAGCAAGAAGCTGAATTTCACTAAAAGTGAGGACAGGCCATTGTCGAAGTGGTAAAGCTTTGGCGAGAGTAGGTCAAAGATGAGGGTTATAATGAGGGTAAGAGAACTGTGTATTACATTAAATTGTTAATAGACTAGGTAGAATATTTGTAGGAATAGTGCTCGGTGGGAAGTGTAGGATATGAGGTCCCTGGGGAAACTCCGTCTCCCTGATGCCCACATTTGTGCCAGATGTGCTGAGATATAGCTCCTTGCGGACTGTGTTAAAGACCTGGAGCTGTGGCTTGATGACCAACTGCTCATTAGGGAGGGTGAGGCTATAATAGACAGGAGCTACAGGAAGTTGGTAGAGTGCACATCTTTGGCTGTTCCCCTCAGTAACCTATTTATCTCCCGGGATGGTATTGCCGAGGATGGCCTGACACAGGACAAACGTGGTGACCAGGTCTCAAGCAATGAGTTTGGCACCATGATGCAAAAGGTGAAGAGGCATGCAGTTGTGATCAGCGATTCTATAGTGAGTGTTTGGAGCTCAATGAGGGATCAATGGGCAAAATGGCTGTCTTCATTATCTATAATCCTTTTACAGCTGGAATCACTCTGTGCTTCCCTGCTTGGCACTGGCATTGGTTCTCGCTGACTGGGTTTATGGATAAGGAAGACGGCCATTTTACCCACTCATCCTGAGTGCTGGAACTGGCCTGAAGCAACTCAAATTGGGCTAGAGCCTCTGATATTGGTCAGGTCAGTGGTGCCCCATGGCAAGTGGTGCCCCTGTTCTCTGCCCCACCTCTGGATATCCCTCTGGGATCATCCCAGGCTGGGTTCAAGTCAACATTGTTTCCTTAAAGGAAAATTATGCCTGACAAACCTACTACCACTTTTTGAGGAGTTAACAGGATAGACTGGGAAGAAGCAGTGGATGTTGTGTACCTGGACTTCAGAAGTCCTTCAACAAGGTGTCACATATGAAACTGCTAAACCAGATGAGCGTTCATGGAATTACAGGAAGGATACTTGTGTGGGTAGAGCATTGGCTGATTGGCAGGAAACAGGGATTTAAGGGGATCGTCTTCGGGTAGGTTGCCTTGGATACATTAGCAGAATGGGCAAGGAGATGGTCGATGAAATGCAATGATTCACTTTGTTAGGCAGACTATAATTTAGATGGGGAGAAAATTCAAAATTGAGAGGCCAAAAGGTTCTTGGGAGTCCTCATGCAGGATCTCCTAAAGGTTAACCTCCAGGATGAGTCAACAGTGAAGAAGGCAAAGGCAATATTAGCATTCATTTCTCGAGGAATAGCATATTCCATAGGGCGCAGGTGAGACACTACTTGGAGTACTGTGCTTAGTTTTGGGTTCCTTATTTGAGAAAGGATGTGCTGCCATTGGAGAGGGTTTAGAGAAGATTTATTAGAATGATACCAGGAATGAAAGGGTGAGCATATGAGGAATGATTGTCAGCTCTTGGACTGGATTCATTGGAGTCGTACAGGTTTGGGGGGAGGAGGTGGAGAAATCTCATAGTGGCATTTTGAATGCTGTAAGACCTGGACAGGGTAGATGTGATACAGTTGTTTCCCATGGTAGGGGAATCTAGGCCACAGTTTAAGGAAAATAGGGCATCAAATTAAAACCGAAGTGCAGAGAAATTTCTTTAGCCAGTGGGTTATGAGTCTGACACTTGTTTCCACAGGTGGCAGTGGAAGCAAGGTGATTGGATGTTTGTAAGACAGAAATTGACAGGTATTTGAATAGTCAGGGCATCATGTGTTTTGGGTAGAAGGTCGGGGAGTGGGGAAGAGTGACAAGCATCAGCGCATGATTAAATGGGTCGATTAGTCTACTTCTGCTCTTGTATCTTGCGGAGAAACCAAAAATTGTGATTGCTTTGTGGAGCATCTGTTTTCTCCAATCAGCACTGACTCTTCATCGAGACTCCCTGCTGCTATTGAAGAGGTGATCCTTTCTTTTACAAAGGGAGTTCTGTGAGTCTCTCTCTCACTGCACCCCGTCTGCATTCCCTGCCAACCTGGCCTCTCTGCTGTTAGCTTGTGCTGCTGCCCATGCCCCTTCTTCACTCTTTTTCCTTGCCTTTTTAATCTGGAACCTGTCTGCTTTTAGCTCGTACCTTGTCAAAGGGGTCAGGCCTAAAGCATCGGTTATATGTATATCGTTGGACGATGCAGGACCTCCTGAGTTTTTTTAAGTAATTGGTATGAACTTCAATTGCAGCAACTGCTGACTATCCTGTTTCATTTCCCATCTTCCTGCACTGCATTTCACCTCTGCGACGGTCTTTTGTCACTATCCTTTCTTCCATGTCCTCACACTCCCAACTGCGCCCGTTGACCAGATTTACATCTTATTCCCATGGTCATCCCAGTTTGACCCTGTCAGAGAAATGAACCCTCACCAAAAGTCTCCAGCCTAACAGCCTTTTCTTGGTCTACTTCCTAGTTTAAAAATCTGGTCTCTGACATGAAAGATTGGCTTTCCTTCCCTTCCTGCAGAAGTGACCATCCTATAGAATCGTTCCAATTCTTTTAAAATATTTGAAACCCAAGAACATGACATCACAGATACTGACATTTCATCATTACTAGTGTGTGCTTAACTTTTTTCTGTCAAGTCCCACTGAGCTGCACCCAGATCTTTCCCCTCCAAACCTTCTGTGTCCATGTATCTGTCCAAATTTTTCTTAAATATCAATGTTGAGCCTGTATTTACCACTGAGCTGGCAGCTCATTCCACATTCCCACCACTATCTGTGAGAAGAAATTATCCCTAATGTTCAATTTAAACTTCCCCCTTTCACACTTAACCCATGTTCACTGATTTTTAATCTTTCCTAACCTCAATGGAGAAAACCTGGCTTGTATTTACTCCATGTATACCCTCATAAATTTGTATACCTCTATCAACTCATCCCTCATGCTTCAGGGAATAAAGTTCTAACTTGTTTAACCTTTCTCTGCAACCCAGTTCCTGAAGTCTGCGCCACATCCTTGTAAATCTGCTCTACACTCTTTTCACCTTGTTGATGTCTTTCCTGTAGTTATGTGGCCCAATCTGTGCACAATACTCCAAATTTTGCCTCGCCAATGTCTCGTACAACTTCAACATAACATCCCAACTCTTGTACTCAGTGTTTGGATTTATGAATACCAATATGCCGAAAGCTCTCTTTCTGACCCTATCTACTTGTGATATCACTTTCAAGGACACGGCAGCAATCCTCAAAGCACACCACTGGTCATTGCTTGCAGCCAGGAAGGCAATCGTTAACTCATCTACTTAAAAATATACACTAAAAAAAACTGAGCAGCCTATCCTGAGGATCTGTTGAATAGTTTAAAACATTGCTCCGGTCAATACCGACAGATAACAAACACAGCAAGAATTATATTGTCTGGAAAGGAAGAGGTAATTCATAGAATAACACCAGTTATATCCCATGAAAGTAATCAATAAATGGTTTCCAGCTTTCTTCAAACTTAGCAGAGGATTCTCAAGACGACTTCTGATGTTTTCGAGATTTAAGAAAGACAACACGAGAAAACTATTGATATATTGTAGGAGAATCAGTGTCTTTCCATTTAAGTAAAATGGCTCTTCTAGCTAATAGAGTAGAAAAACCTACCACTCGTTATTGCAGAAGTAGATAAACAACTGAAATCCAAAAAAAGAGCAGTTGAAGGGTCAGGTTGTAATTGAAAAATCAGAATCATTGATTGAGTTGAAAAAAAATATTTCCAGAATTTTTATAACACTGAACATGATCAAAACCTATGAGTCAATGAAGCCACTTCAATATTGCATCTGTCACAAGTGGAGCTTGTATTAGGAAAAACGCAAGCTAGTTTATCTTTAGACATATAAGCTCTATGATCTTTTTAAGCTGCGTTATAGAATGATGTGCACAAAGTGAAGAAGCATTAACTAGTCTGGTAATTCATACCCATATTTCAGGAGGTAATGTTACTTTCAAAAATTGATAAGAAGGATGAAAGCCACGTCAAAAGCCAAGTAACAGCGATGCTGGAAATCTTTCATAAAAGCAGAAATCAATTATTTTTCTCAGCAATTCAGTATGCATTTGTAGAGATAAAAACAGAAATAAGATTTCTTTTTGATAACCTTGCATTGCAGGTTGTATGTGGTGATGGCTTATGCTAAAATTCAACTATATTTTCTTTATTTATTTGTATAATTGTCCAATGTTTTTTGGACCACTTTTTCAGGTT
The DNA here is from genome assembly GCF_036971445.1 of Narcine bancroftii. NCBI lineage: Eukaryota > Metazoa > Chordata > Chondrichthyes > Torpediniformes > Narcinidae > Narcine > Narcine bancroftii. Next base: position 217,214,183 of record NC_091469.1, on the reverse strand, counting down.
AAAAAAAGAGGGTTTGGGTTCAGGTTGACCTTTACATATGTTGAACTTTAGACCTCAGTAAGATTCAGAATTTTTTTTAGGAGATCTGAATGGGAATATTTGATTATTCCCATCAACTGCTCGCAAAGAGTTCAGATAGGCAGGAAGTTGGGTCCAGGATCTGCGATCAGGAGTTTGGCTGGGCTGGGGTGAGGATCAGCATTCAGGAGCTTGGATGTGTGGGTTGACAGTTCCAAAAATATGGGTGTTGACTTTTACATGGTATCGATGATAACACTAATATATTTTGTTTTGAGCATAGTGGAACATAAAACCCATCAGCAAGAGATATTCACCAAGACAAATGGTTACTCAAACAAAAGTTGCTTTTATGATATTTAAATATGTGAAAATTGAATCAAACTTTAACTTCTCACTATTGACTTATATAAACCCCTTCTAATTCTAAGCAGAAGTGTATTTAATGTGTGTGTAAGTTTTTCAAAGTTTTCTGTTTCACAGTCCAATCTCACTTCTTTCCTTCAAGTTCACTGGTTGCAGGCAATTCTTATCGTGTGCACAGAATTTAAAATGTATAAAGTTCACTCTGCTTTGGTGCATGAAATGTAAATGATTACCACTCAGGAAGGTTCTTGTTGGTTTTCAGAGAGATTTGTTGTTCCTTTTTAATCAGCCACTTCAATGTCCACTACAAATGAAATTTGCACCTTCAGGGTTTTCCAGATGATAACCTTTTTCCTTCAGGTCACCACAGAGTGCCTTTTTGTTTCTCTTATTCCAGGTGAAACATTAGGCAGCCAGTGCTCTCCTCTTGCATTAACCACAAAGGCTTTGATCAGGCTGAATCAAGCACTTACAATCTGTCTTTTAGAAGCTTGCTCTGTTTCAGTCCCTGTTGCTGTCGTTGGCTGAAACACTAGAAATGATCACACTCTCACGCACACTCACTCGCAAGCACTCTTCCAGACAGCAGTGGCTCCGACATGCTTTTTCATCTGTTGCCTTTTGCAAACAACAATCCATTACATTCCTCAAAGTTGCTGTGCAAGTTGATAAGTTGACAAAAAAATGTTTTGGTCATTATAGAGGGGGGAATGCTTTCAAGATCTGCAAGGTAATATTGCAGTTATATAAAGTGGTGGTTAAACCCCACTTAGAGCATTGTGTACAGTTCTGATCACCTTATTATTAGAATGATGCAAATGATTTGGATAAGGTGCATAGCAGATTTACCAGGATGCTGCATGGAATACTGTCCATGTGCTATGGAGAATGGTTGAGTGAGCTAAGGCTTATCTCTTTGGAGCAATAGAGAATGAGGGTGACTTAATTGAGGTGAATGTTTTTAAATGAAGAAATGTGTTTATAGACACTACACCATAACAAACACTCCTTTCTACAAACCTGCACCACCGAAATGTGACCAATTATTCCACGATGCCCAAATGCCAACAGTATGGTAACAGGCCATTTTACCCAACGTTTGTGCTGCCAAATGTACCCCCAATCACCCCCCGATCACCCCCCGATCACCCCCCGATCACCCCCCGATCACCCCCCGATCACCCCCCGATCACCCCCCGATCACCCCCGATCACCCCCCCGATCACCCCCCGATCACCCCCCGATCACCCCCCGATCACCCCCCGATCACCCCCGATCACCCCCCGATCACCCCCCGATCACCCCCCGATCACCCCCCCATCACCCCCCCATCACCCCCCATCACCCCCCCCATCACCCCCCCATCACCCCCCCATCACCCCCCATCACCCCCCCATCACCCCCCCATCACCCCCCCATCACCCCCCCATCACCCCCCATCACCCCCCCATCACCCCCCATCACCCCCCCATCACCCCCCATCACCCCCCCATCACCCCCCCATCACCCCCCCCCCATCACCCCCCCCCATCACCCACCCCCCATCACCCCCCCCATCACCCCCCCATCACCCCCCCCATCACCCCCCCCCATCACCCCCCCCATCACCCCCCCCATCACCCCCCCCCATCACCCCCCCATCACCCCCCCCATCACCCCCCCCATCACCCCCCCCCATCACCCCCCCCCATCACCCCCCCCCATCACCCCCCCCATCACCCCCCCCCCATCACCCCCCCCCCATCACCCCCCCCCATCACCCCCCCCATCACCCCCCCCCATCACCCCCCCCCATCACCCCCCCCATCACCCCCCCCATCACCCCCGCACCATCACCCCCCCCCATCACCCCCCCCCCATCACCCCCCCCCCATCACCCCCCCCATCACCCCCCCCCCCCATCACCCCCCCCCCATCACCCCCCCCCCCATCACCCCCCCCCCAATCTCCCCCTGAAGAAAATATTTTGATTGGGGGAGATTTTAATTGTGTATTAGATCTATTATTAGATAAATCCCCCAAAATTGTGAACAAATTAAAGGCAGTGGTTAAATTGATCTTGCTGATGAAAGATTTAAATCGGTTCGAAGTTTGGAGAAGATTAAACCCTACTGAGAAAGATTTTTTATTTTACTATCCACCCCATAATTATTTTTCAAGGATTGACTTTTTTTAGTATCTGCACATTTGCAATCATGTTTTATTCAAGCTGAATATAAGAGTAGAAATATTTCTGATCATTTATTGTTATTTATTTCTTGTGTTGGACTGGAAGTTAGTCAATCAACTTGTCATTGGAGGTTTAATGCAATGTAACCAAAAAAAAAACGGAATTTGTAATATTTATTTAGGAGTAATTGCTTATTTTTTAGATCTGAATAGGAATAAAGTTCAAAGCAATTTTACTCTATGGGATGCTTTGAAGGCATTTTTACGTGGTCAAATTATTAGTTACGCAACAAAGGAAAAGAAGAAGTTTTTGGCAGAGACTTGGTCTTTGGAGAAACAGCTGATTTGGAAAAAGAATTCCAGAGGAATTGTACAGAGGATAATAAGGCAGTTTTGACAAAACTGAAGTTAGGTTATAATACATTACAAACGTTTGAACGTCTGATTCAAAGATCTAAACAGCGCTATTATGAGTTATGGATAGAGCCTATAAAGTTTTGGCCTGGCAATTGAAAACGGAACAGATATCAAGAACTATTAATGCTGTGAGGAAAGATAATTCAGTTACTTTTATACCTCAGGAGATCAATGAACAATTTTTTTATCATTTTATCAGGAATTATATACTTCTGAGGGAGTTTGAGATGACAGATTGATTGAATCTTTTTTGTCAGAATTAAATTTGCCAATATTAGGGGAAGATGATGTGAGGAAATTAGATTCTCCTTTTTCAGATTTAGAAATAAAGGATGTTATTTAACAAATGCCTAATGGCAAATCTCCAGGAGATGATGGGTTTACTGTTGATTTTATAAAGCTTTTTATGATGACCTGTCCTCTTTGTTTATGGACATTCTTCATCAGGTAACTCAAGAACAAGCCCTTCCAGACTTGCGTTTAAGTGCAGTAATAACAGTTATACCAAAAAAAGACAGAGTTTCTTTGAAAGTCGCTTCATATCGACCAATTTCTTTATTGAATGTCGATTATAAAATAATAGTGAAATTATTGGCCAATAGACTTGCAAGGATGCAAGATCAGATGCAACGATCGACAATGAGATAGACAACAGACTCGCCAAGGCAAATAGCGCCTTTGGAAGACTACACAAAAGAGTCTGGAAAAACAACCAACTGAAAAACCTCACAAAGATAAGCGTATACAGAGCCGTTGTCATACCCACACTCCTGTTCGGCTCCGAATCATGGGTCCTCTACCGGCACCACCTACGGCTCCTAGAACGCTTCCACCAGCGTTGTCTCCGCTCCATCCTCAACATCCATTGGAGCGCTCACACCCCTAACGTCGAGGTACTCGAGATGGCAGAGGTCGACAGCATCGAGTCCACGCTGCTGAAGATCCAGCTGCGCTGGATGGGTCACGTCTCCAGAATGGAGGACCATCGCCTTCCCAAGATCGTATTATATGGCGAGCTCTCCACTGGCCACCGTGACAGAGGTGCACCAAAGAAAAGGTACAAGGACTGCCTAAAGAAATCTCTTGGTGCCTGCCACATTGACCACCGCCAGTGGGCTGATAACGCCTCAAACCGTGCATCTTGGCGCCTCACAGTTTGGCGGGCAGCAGCCTCCTTTGAAGAAGACCGCAGAGCCCACCTCACTGACAAAAGGCAAAGGAGGAAAAACCCAACACCCAACTCCAACCAACCAATTTTCCCTTGCAACCGCTGCAATCGTGTCTGCCTGTCCCGCATCGGACTGGTCAGCCACAAACGAGCCTGCAGCTGACGTGGACTTTTTTACCCCCTCCATAAATCTTCGTCCGCGAAGCCAAGCCAAAGAAAGAAGAGACTTGCAAAGTATTTACCACAATTGGTACATGCTGATCAGGCTGGTCTTTTTTTAAAAAATGGGTGTGCCTCTGACAATATACTTAGAGCGATTTCATTGATTAATGCTTCACGACAGCGACCTGACCTATCAATGGTTGTTGGACTACATGATGAGAAAGATTTTGATGGGGTAAAATGGAATATTTCATTTAAAGTGTTAGAGAAATATAAGTTTGGACCCTTTTTTATTGGTTTGGTGAAGGCATTATATAAAATCCTGTAGCTAGGGTGAAGACAAATGGTCAAACCTCTTCTTTCTTTAAATTATCATGTTCTACTCATCAAGGTTTCCCTTTGTCACCAGCTCTATTTGTGTTGGTAATTGAACCTTTAGCTCAGGCTATTTGACAGTATGAGAATATTAGAGTATAAAGTAAGCAGATGAGGAATATAAGATCAATTTATTTGTGGATGATGTTTTGATATATTTAACTAATCCAGAACGATCTTTAACTTACTTGTAAGAATGTTTGGAATGATATGGTAAATTATCAGGTTATAAAGTGCATTGGGATAACAGTGAAATACTACCAATTTCTGAAGGAAACTACGACCAGTGTAGACAAATTACTAAACTTCGATGGACTGATAAAACTAAGTATTTAGGGATAATGATTGAGGTTAAGATTCAATCATTGTATAACTTAAATGATGTACCGTTATTGAGATAGATTAGAGCTGATTTGATTAAATGGAAGGATTTACCTTTGTCTTTATTAGGTTGAGTAAACTGTATTAAGATGAATATTTATCCACAAATCTAATATCTTTTTCAATTGATTCTTTGTCCCCTGTCAATATCTTTTTTTCAATATTTAAATAAAGCAGTTCAAGAATTTTTATGGAAGGGAAAATTATCAAGAGTAGCGATGCATAAAGTGACTTGGAAGTATGCTTTGGGAGGTTTGCAATGACCTCGCTTCCAAAATTATTACTAGGCAGCTCAGTTAAGATTTATTAATTGTATGTTAGATGTTACGTGTCCCCCTCATTGGGCCAAGATGGAATTGGCTGGTAGATCGGAATCTTGTCCACATCAATTTATATTTAAATGGAATTTTGTTTTGTTATAAAGATATGATGTACCTGAAGCAATTATTAGGGATTTGAAATAAAAGGAATTTATTAATAGGTTCCAAGGCTAAAATATTGGTTCAGGGTCCCATATATCAAAATAAATTAATTCCTTTTACATAGAATAAGAGAGTTTTAAGAAATTGGAAAAATAAAGGAATAAAATCATTGCAGGATTTCTTTGAAGAGGGTGAATTTTTATCATTTAAACAACTTGGAGAGAAATTTGGAATTTCAGGGAATTCTTTGTTTATTATCAAATTAGAGCATTACTAAAAGAACATTTTTGAAGAGAATTGAAAATTTCTAAGTTGATGAAATTTGAGACTATGATTTTTCATTTTTTGGATAAGGGTTTTATTTCAGAGATGAATGCCTTGTTACAAGACACTATGGAAGAAATAAACTTAGATAAATCTAGGATTAAATGGGAAAGTGATTTAACTTGTGATATTGACCAGACTCACTGGGAGAGGATGTGTTTGGAAGGTGTGAATCAATTGCTTAATGTAAGATATAGTATGATTAATGATAATTTTTTGAATCAATTATATCTAACTCCTGAGAAATTGAGGAAATATTGATTGAGTAATTCAGAGTTGTGTTTTAGATGTGGATTATGTGTTGGAACTTTTTTACACTCGGTCTGGCTTTGTGATAAAGTTCAATCGTTCTGGGATAAAATTAGGGATTTTCTTCAATATTTGTTTAAAATTCAATTTTTATTTAGATCCCAAAATGTTCTTGCTGTGTGGAATTGTTCTCTTTTTGGACTTGGGGTGAGATAAGTTTCAGATAGCCATTTTGCATTTAGCATTGACGGTGGCACGTAAATGTATTGCAATTTCTTGGAAAGATGAAGTTGAGATAAATGTAAATCGTTGGCATAATGAGTTGAAGTATTGTATTTATATGGAAAAACTAACTATAATTTACATGATAATTTTGATTTTTTTTCATGAAGATGTGGTCACCTTATTTGAGATGTATGAACTTAGTAATATCTTATATTGTGATAAATGTTTTTGCTTCCCTTGTGGGGTCTCTTGAGGGAGGTGGGGAAGGGATGGGATAGTTGTAGTTTTACTTTTAATGTTAATGTTATAGATTTTGATTGTTGGGGGGAGGGAGGGATGGGATAGTTCTAGTTTTAGTTTTAATGTTATGGATTTTGTAAAAGTTTTCGTTTGAAAATTTTAAAATTACGTTCAAAAAAAAGACTTAACAATTACAAATTGAACTTCATATCCACTGACATCCTATGAACTACAAAGGGTAAAAAAAAAAGTATATGCATGGCAGATACAACAGAATATCCCAGATAAATACTTCTAGCACTGAATGCCCAGTGTGTTTAATTTAATGTTGAAAGAATGAAAGATTATGCCTCATGGGCCCTCAAATCAGGTCTGGCATGAGGTAGAACAATAGTTAGTCCTTGGCCTTAACTCTTCTTTCCCTCCTGGTTTACTATCTCAGTTCCCACATTGCTGATTTTAACTTAACTCTGTCACAGAAATGGGTGTCCAAAATCATTACTGGAAGTTTGCCTGGGGTTAGCAGTCAATTTTAACAGACTGGGATTTTGTAAACAGGTGAAGAGGAATTTGGCAGCCATTTTATATTTGCAGTGAGAAGAGCTGTGAAATGGATAATTGGTGTAACAGATTTCAACAGAGATTTTATTTGAAGGCTGCACCGGTCATTGGAATTAGGTGTCTTAGGCAGTTGGAGTTGAAAAGCTCAAATCAGCAGGAAGCTGATTGGGCAATAGAGATCAAGTGATCCAGGGAACTTGTGTCACAGGGTGATATTAATTCACTTCAACTCATCAGTGAAGGGAGTAGGTATTACGGATTGGAGTTCCACATAGTACATGCAGCAGTGAGTAGGAAATTTACACTTTTTTTTCAACATTGGCCTTGTAATCACCCATTGCAGAACCTTTTAAAAATGCATGCTTTTTCCTCAGATATGGGAGGGGGAGCAGTATTGACTGGTTCATTCCTGTTCTCTGTAGCCTGTACCCTGTAATGGTGTTGATTTCCTCCAATTTTCTCCAACATCATAAGGATGTTTATCTTGGTATTTATCTATGTTACATTGCTACTGGTGTGGATGGATTCTAGAATCAATGGGTATGTGGGAAAATGGGTTACTGGGTAATTAATGGCAAAATGGAATTAATCTGGCTTGGCACTAACTTGTGGAGCTAAATGGTGATTTTAAAAAATCTGTATTGTAAGGAAATATGAACAAGATCAAATATAACATCAGGCATTTGGCTCTAAAATGTACTCCTCAATAAAAGGTACACCTCACAACATTTCTAAATCTTTCCTTCTCACCTACAATCTATGCAGTCTAGATTTAATGCCCAAGTCTGTGGAAAAGACTGACTATTTACCTTATCTGTAACCCTCATGATTTTATGAGCAGTGAGTTTCTCCCCCCCCAACCTCCCCCCGATAGTTGCCTCTTTCCCAAAATGGAGAAAAATCCCAGTCTATCCAGCCTCTCCCTATAATTCAAGCTTCCTAGTCCAAGTTATATTCAAGTGACTCTTTTCTACATCAGTTGTCGCATAATATCCCTGTTCCTGTCCTCTATGCCCTAATCAGTGAATGCAAGTTGCCTGGTTAACAAAGCCCCTGATTGCACATCATCCATTTCATGTACCACTACTCTTATCACCTCTTCTGGGCAGAAGAGAGAGAAGAGTTGGTCTTGTGCTCATATTCCACCCCATCAGCCTTCATATTCAACAGATCCTTTTCTGCAATTACTACTACCTTCAAAGAATTTCTAGTATGAAAGATTGGCTTTCCTTCCCTTCCTGCAGAAGTGACCATCCTATAGAATCGTCCCAGTTCTTTTAAAATATTTGAAACCCAAGAACATGACATCACAGATACTGACCTTTCATCATTACTAGTGTGTGCTTAACTTTTTTCTGTCAAGTCCCACTGAGCTGCACCCAGATCTTTCCCCTCCAAACCTTCTGTGTCCATGTATCTGTCCAAATTTTTCTTAAATATCAATGTTGAGCCTGTATTTACCACTGAGCTGGCAGCTCATTCCACATTCCCACCACTCTCTGTGAGAAGAAATTATGCTTAATGTTCAATTTAAACTTCCCCCTTTCACACTTAACCCATGTTCACTGATTTTTAATCTTTCCTAACCTCAATGGAGAAAACCTGGCTTGTATTTACTCCATCTCTACCCTTATAAATTTGTATACCTCTATCAACTCATCCCTCATGCTTCAGGGAATAAAGTTCTAACTTGTTTAACCTTTCTCTGCAACCCAGTTCCTGAAGTCTGGGCCACATCCTTGTAAATCTGCTCTACACTCTTTTCACCTTGTTGATGTCTTTCCTGAAGTTATGTGGCCCAATCTGTGCACAATACTCCAAATTTTGCCTCGCCAATGTCTCGTACAACTTCAACATAACATCCCAACTCTTGTACTCAGTGTTTGGATTTATGAATACCAATATGCCAAAAGCTCTCTTTCTGACCCTATCTACTTGTGATATCACTTTCAAGGACATGGCAGCAATCCTCAAAGCACACCACTGGTCATTGCTTGCAGCCAGGAAGGCAATCGTTAACTCATCTACTTAAAAATATACACTAAAAAAAACTGAGCAGCCTATCCTGAGGATCTGTTGAATAGTTTAAAACGTTGCTCCGGTCAATACCGACAGATAACAAACACAGCAAGAATTATATTGTCTGGAAAGGAAGAGGTAATTCATAGAATAACACCAGTTATATCCCATGAAAGTCATCAATAAATGGTTTCCAGCTTTCTTCAAACTTAGCAGTGGATTCTCAAGACGACTTCTGATGTTTTTGAGATTTAAGAAAGACAACACGAGAAAACTATTGATATATTGTAGGAGAATCAGTGTCTTTCCATTTAAGTAAAATGGCTCTTCTAGCTAATAGAGTAGAAAAACCTACCACTCGTTATTGCAGAAGTAGATAAACAACTGAAATCCAAAAAAAGGGCAGTTGAAGGGTCAGGTTGTAATTGAAAAATCAGAATCATTGATTGAGTTGAAAAAAAATATTTCCAGAATTTTTATAACACTGAACAGGATCAAAACCTATGAGTCAATGAAGCCACTTCAATATTGCATCTGTCACAAGTGGAGCTTGTATTAGGAAAAACACAAGCTAGTTTATCTTTAGACATATAAGCTCTATGATCTTTTTAAGCTGCGTTTTCGAATGATGTGCACAAAGTGAAGAAGCAATAACTAGTCTGGTAATTCATACCCATATTTCAGGAGGTAATGTTACTTTCAAAAATTGATAAGAAGGATGAAAACCAAGTCAAAAGCCAAGTAACAGCGATGCTGGAAATCTGTCATAAAAGCAGAAATCACTTATGATTCTCAGCAATTCAGTATGCATTTGTAGAGATAAAAACAGAAATAAGATTTCATTTTGATAACCTTGCATTGGAGGTTGTATGTGGTGATGGCTTGTGCTAAAATTCAACGATATTTACTTTATTTATTTGTATAATTGTCCAATGTTTTTTGGACCACTTTTTCAGGTTTAAAAAAAAGAGGGTTTGGGTTCAGGTCGACCTTTACATATCTTGAACTTTAGACCTCAGTAAGATTCAGAATTTGATTTAGGAGATCTGAAAGGGAATATTTGATTATTCCCATCAACTGCTCGCAAAGAGTTCAGATAGGCAGGAAGTTGGGTTCAGGATTCGCGATCGGGAGCTTGGATGTGCTGGGGTGAGGATCAGCATTCAGGAGCTTGGATGTGTGGGTTGACAGTTCCAAAAATATGGGTGTTGACTTTTACCTGGTATCGATGATAACACTAATATATTTTGTTTTGAGCATATTGGAACATAAAACCCATCAGCAAGAGATATTCACCAAGACAAATGGTTACTCAAACAAAAGTTGCTTTTATGATATTTAAATGTGAAAATTGAATCAAACTTCAACTTCTCACTATTGAATTATATAATCCCCTTCTAATTCTAAGCAGAAGTGTATTTAATGTGTGTGTAAGTTTTTCAAAGTTTTCTGTTTCACAGTCCAATCTGACTTCTTTCCTTCAAGTTCACTGGTTGCAGGCAATTCTTATAGTGTGCACAGAATTTAAAATGTATAAAGTTCACTCGGCTTTGGTGCAGGAAAGGTAAATGATTACCACTCAGGAAGGTTCTTGTTGGTTTTCAGAGAGATTTGTTGTTCCTTTTTAAACAGCCACTTCAATGTCCACTACAAATGAAATTTACACCTTCAGGGTTTTCCAGATGATAACCTTTTTCTTTCAGGTCACCACAGAGTGCCTTTTTGTTTCTCATATTCCAGGTGAAACATTAGGCAGCCAGTGCTCTCCTCTTGCATTAACCACAAGGGCTTTGATCAGGCTGAATCAAGCACTTACAATCTGTCCTTTAGAAGCTTGCTCTGTTTCAGTCCCCGTTGCTGTCTTTGGCTGAAACACTAGAAATGATCACACTCTCACGCACACTCACTCGCAAGCACTCTTCCAGACAGCAGTGGCTCCGAATTGCTTTTTCATCTGTTGCCTTTTGCAAACAACAATCCATTACATTCCTCAAAGTTGCTGTGCAAGTTGATAAGTTGACAAAAAAATGTTTTGGTCATTATAGAGAGGGGAATGCTTTCAAGATCTGCAAGGTAATATTGCAGTTATATAAAGCTGTGGTGAAACCCCACTTAGAGCATTGTGTACAGTTCTGATCACCTTATTATTGGAATGATGCAAATGTTTGGGATAAGGTGCAGAGCAGATTTACCAGGATGCTGCATGGAATACAGCCCATGTGCTATGGAGAATGGTTGAGTGAGCTAAGGCTTATCGCTTTGGAGCAATAGAGAATGAGGGTGACTTAATTGAGGTGAATGGTTTTAAATGAAGAAATGTTTTTATAGATACAACACCATAACAAGCACTTCTTTCTACAAACCTGGACTTCCGAAATGTGCACCACTATTCCACGATGCCCAAATGCCTCCAGTATGGTAACAGGCCATTCTGCCCGTTTGTGCTGCCAAATTTACCCCCTAATTACCCCTAATTACCCCTAATTACCCCTAATTACCCCTAATTACCCCCTAATTACCCCCTAATTACCCCCTAATTACCCCCTAATTACCCCCTAATTACCCCCTAATTACCCCCTAATTACCCCCTAATTACCCCCTAATTACCCCCTAATTACCCCCTAATTACCCCCTAATTACCCCCTAGTTACCCCCTAGTTACCCCCTAGTTACCCCCTAGTTACCCCCTAGTTACCCCCTAGTTACCCCCTAGTTACCCCCTAGTTACCCCCTAGTTACCCCCTAGTTACCCCCTAGTTACCCCCTAGTTACCCCCTAGTTACCCCCTAGTTACCCCCTAGTTACCCCCTAGTTACCCCCTAGTTACCCCCTAGTTACCCCCCAGTTACCCCCCAGTTACCCCCCAGTTACCCCCCAGTTACCCCCCAGTTACCCCCCAGTTACCCCCCAGTTACCCCCCAGTTACCCCCCAGTTACCCCCCAGTTACCCCCCAGTTACCCCCCAGTTACCCCCCAATTACCCCCCAATTACCCCCCAATTACCCCCCAATTACCCCCCAATTACCCCCCAATTACCCCCCAATTACCCCCCAATTACCCCCCAATTACCCCCCAATTACCCCCCAATTACCCCCCATTACCCCCCATTACCCCCCATTACCCCCAATTACCCCCCCCAAACACCCCCTCCCATCCTTCTCTTTCCCCCCCCCAATCACCCCCTATTTACCCTGTCAGAGAAATCTGCCCTCACCAAAAGTCTTTAGCCCAACAAACATTTTTTGCTCTACTTTCCAGTTTTAAAACTGGTCGCTCACATGAAAGATTGGCTTTCCTTAACTTGCTGCAGAAGTGACAATGCTATAGAATCGTTTCAATTCTTTTAAAATATTTGGAACCCAAGAACATGACAACACAGATATTGACCTTTCATCATTACTAGTGTGTGCTTAACTTTTTTGTCGCAAGTCACACTGAGCTGCAATCAGATCTTTCCCCTCCAAACCTTTTGTGTCCATGTATCTGTCCAAATTTTTCTTAAATATCAAAATTGAGCCTGCATTTACCACTTAGCTGGCAGCTCATTCCACATTCGCACCACTCTCGGCGAGAAGAAATTATCCCTAATGTTCAATTTAAAATTCCCCTTTTTACACTTAACCCATGTTCACTGATTTTAAATCTTTCCTAACCTCAATGGAAAAAGCCTGGCTTTTATTTACTTCATTTATACCCTCATAATTTTGTATACCTCTATCAACCTATTCCTCATGCTTCTAACTTGTTCTAACTTGTTTAACATTTCCCTGCATCCCAGTTCCTGAAGTCTGCACAACATACTTGTAAATCTGCTCTGTACTCTTTTCACCTTGTTGATATCTTTCCTGTACTTATGTGGCCCAATCTGTGCACAATACTCCAAATTTTGCCTCACCAATGTCTCATACAACTTCAACATAACATCCCAACTCTTGTACTCAGTCTTTGGATTTATGAATACCAATATTCCAAAATCTCTCTTTCTAACCCTATCTACTTCTGATATCACTTTCAAGGACTCAGCAGCAATCCTCAAAGCACACCACTGGTCATTGCCAGCAGCCAGGAAGGCAATCAATCACTCATCTACTTGAAAAAAATACACTAAAAAACCTGAGCAGCCTATCCTGAGGACCTGTTGAATAGTTTAAAACATTGCTCCGGTCTACACCGACAGATAACAAACACAGCAAGAATTATATTGTCTGGAAAGGAAGAGTTAATTCATAGAATAACACCAATTATATCCCATCAAAATCATCAAAAAATGGTTTCCAGCTTTTTTCAAACTTAGCAGTGGATTCTCAAGACGACTTCTGATGTTTTCCAGATTTAATAAAGACAACACAAGAAAACTATTGATATAATGTAGGAGAATCAGTGTCTTTCCATTTAAGTAAAATGGCTCTTCCAGCTAATAGAGTAGAAAAAGCTCCCACTCAATTATGAAGTAGATAAACAACTAAAATCCAAAAAAAGAGCAGTTGAAGGGTCAGGTTGTAATTGAAAAACGAGAATCATTGATTGAGTTGAAAAAAAAGGTTTCCATAATTTTTATATAACACTGAAAATGATCAAAACCTATGAGTCAATGAAGCCACTTCAATATTGCATCTGTCATTAGTGGAGCTTGCATTAGGAAAATGCAAGCTAGTTTATCTTTAGACGTATGAGCTCTATGAACAATTTTCAGCTGTGTTAAAGAATGATGTGCACAATGTGAAGAAGTATTAACTAGTCTGTTAATTCTTCCCCATAGATCAGGAGGTAATGTTACTTTCAAAAATTGTTAAGAAGTATAAAATACATGGTGCACGTCAAAAGCCAAGTACCAGGGATGCTGGAAATCTGTCCTAAAAGAAGAAATCACTTATGATTCTCAGCAAGTCAGTCTGCATTTGTAGAGATAAAAACAGAAATAACATTTCATTTTGATAACCTTGCATTAGATGTTGGCTTGTGCTAAAATTGAAAAATATTTACTTTATTTATTGTGTGGTTGTCGAGCGTTTTTTGGACCACATTTTCAGGTTAAAAAACGATGGGGGGGGGGGGAGGTGTTCAGGTCGACCTTTACATGTGTTGAATTTTAGACCTCAGTAAGATTCAGAATTTTTTGTAGGAGATCTGAATGGGAATATTTGATTATTCCCATCAACTGCTCGCAAAGAGTTCAGATTGGCAGGAAGTTGGGTTGAGGATCCTCAATCGAGAGATTGGATGGGCTGGGGTGAGGATCAGCAGTCGGGAGCTTGGATGTGTGGTCGGTCAGGTCCAAAAATATGGGTGTTGACTTTTACATGGTATTGATGATTACAGTAGCACATATTGTTATGAGCCCAGAGGACCCCAATACCCATCAGCAATAGATGTTCACCAAGACAAAAGGTTTCTTCAACAAAATTTGCTTTTAATTATATTTATACATGAAAATAGAATCAAACTTTAACTTCTCACTATGGACTTATTTAATCCCCTTCTAATTCTAAGCCCAAGTGTATTTAATGTGTGTGTAAGTTATTAAAAGTTTTCTGTTTCAAAGTCCAATCTCACTTGTTTCCTTCAAGTTCACTGGTTGCAGGCAATTCTTATAGTGTGCACAGAATTTAAAATGTATAAGGTTCACTCGGCTTTGATGCTTGAAAGATAAATGGTTACCACTCAGGAAGGTTCTTGTTGGTTTTCAGAGAGATTTGTTGTTCCTTTTTAATCAGCCACTTCAATGTCCACTTAAAATGAAATTTGCCCCTTCAGGGTTTTCCAGATGATAACCTTTTTCTTTCAGGTCACCACTGAGTTCGTTTTAATTTCTCTTATTGCAGGTAAAACATTAGACAGCCAGTGCTGTCCTCTTGCATTAACCACAAGGGCTTTGATCAGGCTGAATCAAGCACTTACAATCTGTCCTTTAGAAGCTTGCTCTGTTTCAGTCCCCGTTGCTGTCGTTGGCTGAAACACTAGAAATGATCACACTCTCACGCACACTCACTCGCAAGCACTCTTCCAGACAGCAGTGGCTCCGACATGCTTTTTCATCTGTTGCCTTTTGCAAACAACAATCCATTGCATTCCTCAAAGTTGCTGTGCAAGTTGATAAGTTGACAAAAAAATGATTTGGTCATTATAGAGGGGGGAATGCTTTCAAGATCTGCAAGGTAATATTGCAGTTATATAAAGCTGTGGTTAAACCCCACTTAGAGCATTGTGTACAGTTCTGATCACCTTATTATTGGAATGATGCAAATGTTTGGGACAAGGTGCAGAGCAGATTTACCAGGATGCTGCATGGAATACAATCCATGTGCTATGGAGAATGGTTGAGTGAGCTAAGGCTTATCTCTTTGGAGCAATAGAGAACGAGGGTGACTTAATTGAGCTGAATGTTTTTAAATGAAGAAATGTTTTTATTGACACAACAACATAACAAGCACTTCTTTCTACAAACCTGCACCTCCGAAATGTGACCCATTATTCCACGATGCCCAAATGCCTACAGTATGGTAACAGGCCATTTTGCCCAACAAGTTTGTGCTGCCGAATTTTTACCCAATTTATGCCCAATTTATGCCCAATTTATGCCCAATTTATGCCCAATTTATGCCCGGGTGTGTGCCCGGGTGTGTGCCCGGGTGTGTGCCCGGGTGTGTGCCCGGGTGTGTGCCCGGGTGTGTGCCCGGGTGTGTGCCCGGGTGTGTGCCCGGGTGTGTGCCCGGGTGTGTGCCCGGGTGTGTGCCCGGGTGTGTGCCCGGGTGTGTGCCCGGGTGTGTGCCCGGGTGTGTGCCCGGGTGTGTGCCCGGGTGTGTGCCCGGGTGTGTGCCCGGGTGTGTGCCCGGGTGTGTGCCCGGGTGTGTGCCCGGGTGTGTGCCCGGGTGTGTGCCCGGGTGTGTGCCCGGGTGTGTGCCCGGGTGTGTGCCCGGGTGTGTGCCCGGGTGTGTGCCCGGGTGTGTGCCCGGGTGTGTAGCCCAATTTATGCCCCAATAATGCCCAAATTTACCCTGTCAGAGAAATCTGCCCTCACCAAAAGTCTCTGGCCTAACTGCCTTTTTTCGGTCTACTTTCGAGTTTTAAAAATAGTCTCTGACAGGAATGATTTGCTTTCATTTTCTTGCTGCAGAAGTGACCATCCTATAGAATCGTCCCAATTCTTTTAAAATATTTGGAACCCAAGAACATGACAACACATATACTGACCTTTCATCATTTCTTGCGTGAGCTTAACTTTCTTCTGTCAAGTCCCACTGAGCTGCACCCAGATCTTTCCCCTCCAAACTTTCTGCGTCCATGTATCTGTCCAAATTTTTCTTAAATATCAAAATTGAGCCTGCATTTACCACTTAGCTGGCAGCTCATTCCAGATTCGCACCACTCTGTGCGAGAAGAATTTATCGCTAATGTTCAATTTAAAATTCCCCCTTTCACCCATAATGTATGTTCACTGATTTTTAATCTTTTAACCTCAATGGAAAAAGCCTGGCTTGTATTTACTCCATCTATACCCTCAAAATTTTGTATACGTCTATCAACTCATCCTTCATGCTTCAGGGAATTAAATTCTAACTTGTTTAACCTTTCCCTGCAACCCAGTTCCTGAAGTCTGCGCAACATCCTTGTAAATATGCTCTGCACTCTTTTCACTTTGTTGATATCTTTCCTGTAGTTATGTGGCCCAGTCTGTGCACAATACTCCAAATTTTGCATGACCAATGTCTCATACAACTTCAACATAACATCCCAACTCTTGTACTCCGTCTTTGGATTTATGAATACCAATATGCCAAAAGCTCTCTTTCTGACCCTATCTACTTGTGATATCACTTTCAAGGGCTCAGCAGAAATCCTCAAAGCACACCACGTGTCATTGCCAGCAGCCAGGAAGGCAATCATTCACTCATCTACTTAAAAAAATACACTAAAAAACCTGAGCAGCCTATCCTGAGGATCTGTTGAATAGTTTAAAACATTGCTCCGGTCTACACCGACAGATAACAAACACAGCAAGAATTGTATTGTCTGGAAAGGAAGAGTTAATTCATAGAATAACACCAATTATATCCCATGAAAGTCATCAAAAAATGGTTTCCAGCTTTCTTCAAATTTAGCAGTGGTTTCTCCAGACGACTTCTGATGTTTTCCAGGTTTAAGAAAGACAACACGAGAATACTATTGAAATAATGTAGGAGAATCAGTGTCTTTCCATTTGAGTAAAATGGCTCTTCCAGCTAATAGAGTAGAAAAAGCTACCACTCGATTATGCAGAAGTAGATAAACAACTAAAATCCAAAAAAAAGAGCAGTTGAGGGGTCAGTTTGTAATTGAAAATCCAGAATTATTGATTGAGTTGAAAAAAAAATATTTCCTTAATTTTTATAACACTGAATATGATCAAAACCCTTGAGTCAATGAAGCCACTTCAATATTGCATCCGTCACATGTGGAGCTTGTATTAGGAAAAATGAAAGCTAGTCTATCTTTAGACATAGAAGCTCTATGAACTTTTTAAGCTGCGTTATAGAATGATGTGCACAAAGTGAAGAAGCATTAACTAGTCTGGTAATTCATACCCATATTTCAGGAGGTAATGTTACTTTCAAAAATTGATAAGAAGGATGAAAGCCAAGTCAAAAGCCAAGTAACAGCGATGCTGGAAATCTGTCAAAAAAGAAGAAATCACTTATGATTCTCAGCAAGTCAGTCTTCATTTGTAGAGATAAAAACAGAAATAACATTTCATTTTGATAACCTTGCATTAGAGGTTGTATGTGGTGATGGCTTTTGCTAAAATTCAATGATATTCACTTTATTTATTTGTATAATTGTTGAATTTTTTTTGGACCACTTTTTCAGGTTAACAAAAGTGGGGGTGGCTTCAGGTCGAACTTTACATATGTTAAACTTTGGATCTCAGTAAGATTCTGATTTTTTTTTAAGAGATCAGAATGGTAATAATTGATTATTCCCATCAACTGCTCGCAAAGAGTTCAGATAGGCAGGAAGTTGGGTTGAGGATCCTCGATCGGGAGCTTGGATGGGCTGGGGTGAGGATCAGCAGTCGGGAGCTTGGATGTGTGGGCGGTCAGGTCCAAAAATATGGGTGTTGACTTTTACATGGTATTGATGATTACACTAGTACATAATGTTATGATCTCAGAGGACCCCAATACCCATCAGCAATAGATGTTCACCAAGACAAAAGGTGTTTTCAACAAAAGTTGCTTTTAATTATATTTAAACATGAAAATAGAATCAAACTTTAACTTCTCACTGTGGACTTATTTAATCCCCTTCTAATTCTAAGCGCAAGTGTTTTTAATGTGTGTGTAAGTTTTTAAAAGTTTTCTGTTTCACAGTCCAATCTCACTTCTTTCCTTCAAGTTCCCTGGTTGCAGGCAATTCTTATAGTGTGCACAGAATTTAAAATGTATAAAGTTCACTCGGCTTTGGTGCGTGAAAGGTAAATGGTTACCACTCAGGAAGGTTCTTGTTGGTTTTCAGAGAGATTTGTTGTTCCTTTTTAATCAGCCACTTCAATGTCCACTTCAAATGAAATTTGCCCCTTCAGGGTTTTCCAGATGATAACCTTTTTCCTTCAGGTCACCACAGAGTTCCTTTTAATTTCTGTTATTCCAGGTAAAACATTAGACTGCCAGTGCTCTCCTCTTGCATTAACCACAAGGGCTTTGATCAGGGTGAATCAAGCACTTACAACCTGTCATTTGGAAGCTTGTTCTGTTTCAATCCGAGCTGCTGTGGTTGGCTGTAACACTAGAAATGATCACACTCTTGCGCTCACCCGCTCACAAGCACTCTTCCAGTTAGCAGTGGCTCCAACATGCTTTTTCATCTGTTGCCTTTTGCAAACAACAATCCATTAAATTGCTCCAAGATGCTGTGCAAGTTGATAAGTTGACAAAAAAATGTTTTGGTCAATATAGAGGGGGGAATGCTTTCAAGATCTGCAAGGTAATATTGCAGTTATATAAAGTTCTGGTTAAACCCCACTTAGAGCATTGTGTACAGTTCTGATCACCTTATTATTTCAATGATGCAAATGTTTGGGATAAGGTGCAGACGAAATTTACCACGATGCTTCCTGGAGTACAGACCATGTGCTAGGGAGAAAGGGTGAGTGAGCTAAGGCTTATCTCTTGGGAGCAAAAGAGAATGAGGGTGACTTAATTGAGGTGAATAAGTTTTTAAATGAAGAAATGTTTTTGTAGACACAGCACCATAACAAGCACTTCTGGCTACAAACCTGCACCACTGAAATGTGAGCAAATATTCCACTATGCCCAAATGCCTACAGTATTGTTACAGGCCATTTTGCCCGACAAGTGTATGCTGCTGAATCTTTGCCCGATTTATGCCCCGATTTATGCCCCGGTTTATGCCCCGGTTTATGCCCCGATTTATGCCCCGATTTATGCCCCGATTTATGCCCCGATTTATGCCCCGATTTATGCCCCGATTTATGCCCCGATTTATGCCCCGATTTATGCCCCGATTTATGCCCCGATTTATGCCCCGATTTATGCCCCGATTTATGCCCCGATTTATGCCCCGATTTATGCCCCGATTTATGCCCCGATTTATGCCGCTGGTACGCCCCAATAACACCCAAATTTACCCTGTCAGAGAAATCTGCCCTCACCAAAAGTCTCCAGCCTAACACCCTTTTCTTGGTCTACTTCCTAGTTTTAAAATCTGGTCTCTGACATGAAAGATTGGCTTTCCTTCCCTTCCTGCAGAAGTGACCATCCTATAGAATCGTTCCAATTCTTTTAAAATATTTGAAACCCAAGAACATGACATCACAGATACTGACATTTCATGATTACTAGTGTGTGCTTAACTTTTTTCTGTCAAGTCCCACTGAGCTGCACCCAGATCTTTCCCCTCCAAACGTTCTGTGTCCATGTATCTGTCCAAATTTTTCTTAAATATCAATGTTGAGCCTGTATTTACCACTGAGCTGGCAGCTCATTCCACATTCCCACCACTCTCTGTGAGAAGAAATTATCCCTAATGTTCAATTTAAACTTCCCCCTTTCACACTTAACCCATGTTCACTGATTTTTAATCTTTCCTAACCTCAATGGAGAAAACCTGGCTTGTATTTACTCCATCTATACCCTCATAAATTTGTATACCTCTATCAACTCATCCCTCATGCTTCAGGGAATAAAGTTCTAACTTGTTTAACCTTTCTCTGCAACCCAGTTCCTGAAGTCTGCGCCACATCCTTGTAAATCTGCTCTACACTCTTTTCACCTTGTTGATGTCTTTCCTGTAGTTATGTGGCCCAATCTGTGCACAATACTCCAAATTTTGCCTCGCCAATGTCTCGTACAACTTCAACATAACATCCCAACTCTTGTACTCAGTGTTTGGATTTATGAATACCAATATGCCGAAAGCTCTCTTTCTGACCCTATCTACTTGTGATATCACTTTCAAGGACACGGCAGCAATCCTCAAAGCACACCACTGGTCATTGCTTGCAGCCAGGAAGGCAATCGTTAACTCATCTACATAAAAATATACACTAAAAAAAACTGAGCAGCCTATCCTGAGGATCTGTTGAATAGTTTAAAACATTGCTCCGGTCTACACCGACAGAAAACAAACACAGCAAGAATTATATTGTCTGGAAAGGAAGAGTTAATTCATAGAATAACACCAATTATATCCCATGAAAGTCATCAAAAAATGGTTTCCAGCTTTCTTCAAATTTAGCAGTGGTTTCTCCAGACGACTTCTGATGTTTTCCAGGTTTAAGAAAGACAACACGAGAATACTATTGAAATAATGTAGGAGAATCAGTGTCTTTCCATTTGAGTAAAATGGCTCTTCCAGCTAATAGAGTAGAAAAAGCTACCACTCGATTATGCAGAAGTAGATAAACAACTAAAATCCAAAAAAAAGAGCAGTTGAGGGGTCAGTTTGTAATTGAAAATCCAGAATTATTGATTGAGTTGAAAAAAAAATATTTCCTTAATTTTTATAACACTGAATATGATCAAAACCCTTGAGTCAATGAAGCCACTTCAATATTGCATCCGTCACATGTGGAGCTTGTATTAGGAAAAATGAAAGCTAGTCTATCTTTAGACATAGAAGCTCTATGAACTTTTTAAGCTGCGTTATAGAATGATGTGCACAAAGTGAAGAAGCATTAACTAGTCTGGTAATTCATACCCATATTTCAGGAGGTAATGTTACTTTCAAAAATTGATAAGAAGGATGAAAGCCAAGTCAAAAGCCAAGTAACAGCGATGCTGGAAATCTGTCAAAAAAGAAGAAATCACTTATGATTCTCAGCAAGTCAGTCTTCATTTGTAGAGATAAAAACAGAAATAACATTTCATTTTGATAACCTTGCATTAGAGGTTGTATGTGGTGATGGCTTTTGCTAAAATTCAATGATATTCACTTTATTTATTTGTATAATTGTTGAATTTTTTTTGGACCACTTTTTCAGGTTAACAAAAGTGGGGGTGGCTTCAGGTCGAACTTTACATATGTTAAACTTTGGATCTCAGTAAGATTCTGATTTTTTTTTAAGAGATCAGAATGGTAATAATTGATTATTCCCATCAACTGCTCGCAAAGAGTTCAGATAGGCAGGAAGTTGGGTTGAGGATCCTCGATCGGGAGCTTGGATGGGCTGGGGTGAGGATCAGCAGTCGGGAGCTTGGATGTGTGGGCGGTCAGGTCCAAAAATATGGGTGTTGACTTTTACATGGTATTGATGATTACACTAGTACATAATGTTATGATCTCAGAGGACCCCAATACCCATCAGCAATAGATGTTCACCAAGACAAAAGGTGTTTTCAACAAAAGTTGCTTTTAATTATATTTAAACATGAAAATAGAATCAAACTTTAACTTCTCACTGTGGACTTATTTAATCCCCTTCTAATTCTAAGCGCAAGTGTTTTTAATGTGTGTGTAAGTTTTTAAAAGTTTTCTGTTTCACAGTCCAATCTCACTTCTTTCCTTCAAGTTCCCTGGTTGCAGGCAATTCTTATAGTGTGCACAGAATTTAAAATGTATAAAGTTCACTCGGCTTTGGTGCGTGAAAGGTAAATGGTTACCACTCAGGAAGGTTCTTGTTGGTTTTCAGAGAGATTTGTTGTTCCTTTTTAATCAGCCACTTCAATGTCCACTTCAAATGAAATTTGCCCCTTCAGGGTTTTCCAGATGATAACCTTTTTCCTTCAGGTCACCACAGAGTTCCTTTTAATTTCTGTTATTCCAGGTAAAACATTAGACTGCCAGTGCTCTCCTCTTGCATTAACCACAAGGGCTTTGATCAGGGTGAATCAAGCACTTACAACCTGTCATTTGGAAGCTTGTTCTGTTTCAATCCGAGCTGCTGTGGTTGGCTGTAACACTAGAAATGATCACACTCTTGCGCTCACCCGCTCACAAGCACTCTTCCAGTTAGCAGTGGCTCCAACATGCTTTTTCATCTGTTGCCTTTTGCAAACAACAATCCATTAAATTGCTCCAAGATGCTGTGCAAGTTGATAAGTTGACAAAAAAATGTTTTGGTCAATATAGAGGGGGGAATGCTTTCAAGATCTGCAAGGTAATATTGCAGTTATATAAAGTTCTGGTTAAACCCCACTTAGAGCATTGTGTACAGTTCTGATCACCTTATTATTTCAATGATGCAAATGTTTGGGATAAGGTGCAGACGAAATTTACCACGATGCTTCCTGGAGTACAGACCATGTGCTAGGGAGAAAGGGTGAGTGAGCTAAGGCTTATCTCTTGGGAGCAAAAGAGAATGAGGGTGACTTAATTGAGGTGAATAAGTTTTTAAATGAAGAAATGTTTTTGTAGACACAGCACCATAACAAGCACTTCTGGCTACAAACCTGCACCACTGAAATGTGAGCAAATATTCCACTATGCCCAAATGCCTACAGTATTGTTACAGGCCATTTTGCCCGACAAGTGTATGCTGCTGAATCTTTGCCCGATTTATGCCCCGATTTATGCCCCGATTTATGCCCCGATTTATGCCCCGATTTATGCCCCGATTTATGCCCCGATTTATGCCCCGATTTATGCCCCGATTTATGCCCCGATTTATGCCCCGATTTATGCCCCGATTTATGCCCCGATTTATGCCCCGATTTATGCCCCGATTTATGCCCCGATTTATGCCCCGATTTATGCCCCGATTTATGCCCCGATTTATGCCCCGATTTATGCCCCGATTTATGCCCCGATTTATGCCCCGATTTATTTATGCCCCGATTTATGCCCCGATTTATGCCCCGATTTATGCCCCGATTTATGCCGCTGGTACGCCCCAATAACACCCAAATTTACCCTGTCAGAGAAATCTGCCCTCACCAAAAGTCTCCAGCCTAACACCCTTTTCTTGGTCTACTTCCTAGTTTTAAAATCTGGTCTCTGACATGAAAGATTGGCTTTCCTTCCCTTCCTGCAGAAGTGACCATCCTATAGAATCGTTCCAATTCTTTTAAAATATTTGAAACCCAAGAACATGACATCACAGATACTGACATTTCATGATTACTAGTGTGTGCTTAACTTTTTTCTGTCAAGTCCCACTGAGCTGCACCCAGATCTTTCCCCTCCAAACGTTCTGTGTCCATGTATCTGTCCAAATTTTTCTTAAATATCAATGTTGAGCCTGTATTTACCACTGAGCTGGCAGCTCATTCCACATTCCCACCACTCTCTGTGAGAAGAAATTATCCCTAATGTTCAATTTAAACTTCCCCCTTTCACACTTAACCCATGTTCACTGATTTTTAATCTTTCCTAACCTCAATGGAGAAAACCTGGCTTGTATTTACTCCATCTATACCCTCATAAATTTGTATACCTCTATCAACTCATCCCTCATGCTTCAGGGAATAAAGTTCTAACTTGTTTAACCTTTCTCTGCAACCCAGTTCCTGAAGTCTGCGCCACATCCTTGTAAATCTGCTCTACACTCTTTTCACCTTGTTGATGTCTTTCCTGTAGTTATGTGGCCCAATCTGTGCACAATACTCCAAATTTTGCCTCGCCAATGTCTCGTACAACTTCAACATAACATCCCAACTCTTGTACTCAGTGTTTGGATTTATGAATACCAATATGCCGAAAGCTCTCTTTCTGACCCTATCTACTTGTGATATCACTTTCAAGGACACGGCAGCAATCCTCAAAGCACACCACTGGTCATTGCTTGCAGCCAGGAAGGCAATCGTTAACTCATCTAAATAAAAATATACACTAAAAAAAACTGAGCAGCCTATCCTGAGGATCTGTTGAATAGTTTAAAACATTGCTCCGGTCTACACCGACAGATAACAAACACAGCAAGAATTATATTGTCTGGAAAGGAAGATGTAATTCATAGAATAACACCAGTTATATCCCATGAAAGTCATCAATAAATGGTTTCCAGCTTTCTTCAAACTTTGCAGTGGATTCTCAAGACGACTTCTGATGTTTTCGAGATTTAAGAAAGACAACACGAGAAAACTATTGATATATTGTAGGAGAATCAGTGTCTTTCCATTTAAGTAAAATGGCTCTTCCAGCTAATAGAGTAGAAAAACCTACCACTCATTATTGCAGAAGTAGATAAACAACTGAAAAGCAAAAAAAGAGCAGTTGAGGGGTAAGGTTGTAATTGAAAAATCAGAATCATTGATTGAGTTGAAAAAAATTATTTCCAGAATTTTTATAACACTGAACATCATCAAAACCTATGAGTCAATGATGCCACTTCAATATTGCATCTGTCACAAGTGGAGCTTGTATTAGGAAAAACGCAAGCTAGTTTATCTTTAGACATATAAGCTCTATGATCTTTTTAAGCTGAGTTATAGAATGATGTGCACAAAGTGAAGAAGCACTAACTAGTCTGGTAATTCATACCCATATTTCAGGAGGTAATGTTACTTTCAAAAATTGATAAGAAGGATGAAAGCCAAGTCAAAAGCCAAGTAACAGCGATGCTGGAAATCTGACATAAAAGCAGAAATCACTTATGATTCTCACCAATTCAGTATGCATTTGTAGAGATAAAAACAGAAATAAGATTTCTTTTTGATAACCTTGCATTGGAGGTTGTATGTGGTGATGGCTTGTGCTAAAATTCAACGATATTTACTTTATTTATTTGTATAATTGTCCAATGTTTTTTGGACCACTTTTTCAGGTTTTAAAAAAAGAGGGTTTGGGTTCAGGTCGACCTTTACATATGTTGAACTTTAGACCTCAGTAAGATTCAGAATTTTTTTTAGGAGATCTGAATGGGAATATTTGATTATTCCCATCAACTGCTCGCAAAGAGTTCAGATAGGCAGGAAGTTGGGTTCAGGAATCGCGATCGGCAGCTTGGATGGGCTGGGGTGAGGATCAGCATTCAGGAGCTTGGATGTGTGGGTTGACAGTTCCAAAAATATGGGTGTTGACTTTTACATGGTATCGATGATAACACTAATATATTTTGTTATGAGCATAGTGGAACATAAAACCCATCAGCAAGAGATATTCACCAAGACAAATGGTTACTGAAACAAAAGTTGCTTTTATGATATTTAAATGTGAAATTTGAATCAAACATTAACTTCTCACTATTGACTTATATAATCCCCTTCTAATTCTAAGCACAAGTGTATTTAATGTGTGTGTAAGTTTTTCAAAGTTTTCTGTTTCACAGTCCAATCTCACTTCTTTCCTTCAAGTTCACTGGTTGCAGGCAATTC
The DNA here is from genome assembly GCF_036971445.1 of Narcine bancroftii. NCBI lineage: Eukaryota > Metazoa > Chordata > Chondrichthyes > Torpediniformes > Narcinidae > Narcine > Narcine bancroftii. The sequence goes on along the minus strand of NC_091469.1, from coordinate 217,188,339 downwards.
TTATAGTGTTCACAGAATTTAAAATGTATAAAGTCACTCGGCTTTGGTGCATGAAAGGTAAATGATTACCACTCAGGAAGGTTCTTGTTGGTTTTCAGAGAGATTTGTTGTTCCTTTTTAATCAGCCACTTCAATGTCCACTACTAATGAAATTTGCACCTTCAGGGTTTTCCAGATGATAACCTTTTTCTTTCAGGTCACCACAGAGTGCCTTTTTGTTTCTCTTATTCCAGGTGAAACATTAGGCAGCCAGTGCTCTCATCTTGCATTAACCACAAGGGCTTTGATCAGGCTGAATCAAGCACTTACAATCTTGCTCTGTTTCAGTCCCCGTTGCTGTCGTTGGCTGAAACACTAGAAATGATCACACTCTCACGCACACTCACTCGCAAGCACTCTTCCAGACAGCAGTGGCTCCGACATGCTTTTTCATCTGTTGCCTTTTGCAAACAACAATCCATTACATTCCTCAAAGTTGCTGTGCAAGATGATAAGTTGACAAAAAAATGTTTTGGTCATTATAGAGGGGGGAATGCTTTCAAGATCTGCAAATTAATATTGCAGTTATATAAAGCTGTGGTTAAACCCCTCTTAGAGCATTGTGTACAGTTCTGATCACCTTATTATTGGAATGATGCAATTGTTTGGGATCAGGTGCAGAGCAGATTTACCAGGATGCTGCATGGAATACAGTCCATGTGCTATGGAGAATGGTTGAGTGAGCTAAGGCTTATCTCTTTGGAGCAATAGAGAATGAGGGTGACTTAATTGAGGTGATTGTTTTTAAATGAAGAAATGTTTTTATAGACACAACACCATGACAAGCTCTTCTTTCTACAAACCTGCACCACTGAAATGTGACCAATTATTCCACGATGCCCAAACGCCTACAGTATGGTTACAGGCCATTTTGCCCAATGTTTGTGCTGCCAAATTTACCCCCCAATTGCCCCCCAATTGCCCCCCCATTGCCCCCCATTGCCCCCCATTGCCCCCCATTGCCCCCCATTGCCCCCCATTGCCCCCCCATTGCCCCCCCATTGCCCCCCCATTGCCCCCCCATTGCCCCCCCATTGCCCCCCCATTGCCCCCCCATTGCCCCCCCATTGCCCCCCCATTGCCCCCCCATTGCCCCCCCATTGCCCCCCCCCGTTGCCCCCCCCCGTTGCCCCCCCCCGTTGCCCCCCCCCGTTGCCCCCCCGTTGCCCCCCCGTTGCCCCCCCGTTGCCCCCCCGTTGCCCCCCCGTTGCCCCCCCGTTGCCCCCCCGTTGCCCCCCCGTTGCCCCCCCGTTGCCCCCCCGTTGCCCCCCCGTTGCCCCCCCGTTGCCCCCCCGTTGCCCCCCCGTTGCCCCCCCGTTGCCCCCCCGTTGCCCCCCCGTTGCCCCCCCGTTGCCCCCCCGTTGCCCCCCCGTTGCCCCCCCGTTGCCCCCCCGTTGCCCCCCCGTTGCCCCCCCGTTGCCCCCCCGTTGCCCCCCCGTTGCCCCCCCGTTGCCCCCCCGTTGCCCCCCCGTTGCCCCCCCGTTGCCCCCCCGTTGCCCCCCCGTTGCCCCCCCGTTGCCCCCCCGTTGCCCCCCCGTTGCCCCCCCGTTGCCCCCCCGTTGCCCCCCCGTTGCCCCCCCGTTGCCCCCCCGTTGCCCCCCCGTTGCCCCCCCGTTGCCCCCCCGTTGCCCCCCCGTTGCCCCCCCGTTGCCCCCCCCGTTGCCCCCCCGTTGCCCCCCCGTTGCCCCCCCGTTGCCCCCCCGTTGCCCCCCCCGTTGCCCCCCCCGTTGCCCCCCCCGTTGCCCCCCCCGTTGCCCCCCCCGTTGCCCCCCCCGTTGCCCCCCCCCGTTGCCCCCCCCGTTGCCCCCCCCGTTGCCCCCCCCGTTGCCCCCCCCGTTGCCCCCCCCGTTGCCCCCCGTTGCCCCCCGTTGCCCCCCATTGCCCCCCCATTGCCCCCCCATTGCCCCCCATTGCCCCCCATTGCCCCCCCATTGCCCCCCCATTGCCCCCCCATTGCCCCCCATTGCCCCCCCATTGCCCCCCCATTGCCCCCCCATTGCCCCCCCATTGCCCCCCATTGCCCCCCATTGCCCCCCCATTGCCCCCCCATCGGCCCCCCACGCCCATCGGCCCCCCCATCGGCCCCCCCATCGGCCCCCCCATCGGCCCCCCCATCGGCCCCCCCATCGGCCCCCCATCGGCCCCCCATCGGCCCCCATCGGCCCCCCATCGGCCCCCCATCGGCCCCCCATCGGCCCCCCATCGGCCCCCCCATCGGCCCCCCCCATCGGCCCCCCCCATCGGCCCCCCCCATCGGCCCCCCCCATCGGCCCCCCCCATCGGCCCCCCCCATCGGCCCCCCCCATCGGCCCCCCCCATCGGCCCCCCCCATCGGCCCCCCCCATCGGCCCCCCCCATCGGCCCCCCCATCGGCCCCCCCCATCGGCCCCCCCCATCGCCCCCCCCATCGCCCCCCCCCATCGCCCCCCCCATCGCCCCCCCCCATCGCCCCCCCCATCGCCCCCCCCATCGCCCCCCCCATCGCCCCCCCCATCGCCCCCCCCATCGCCCCCCCCATCGCCCCCCCCATCGCCCCCCCCATCGCCCCCCCCATCGCCCCCCCCATCGCCCCCCCCATCGCCCCCCCCATCGCCCCCCCCATCGCCCCCCCCATCGCCCCCCCCATCGCCCCCCCCATCGCCCCCCCCATCGCCCCCCCATCGCCCCCCCATCGCCCCCCCATCGCCCCCCCATCGCCCCCCCATCGCCCCCCCATCGCCCCCCCATCGCCCCCCCATCGCCCCCCCATCGCCCCCCCATCGCCCCCCCATCGCCCCCCCATCGCCCCCCCATCGCCCCCCCCATCGCCCCCCCATCGCCCCCCATCGCCCCCCCATCGCCCCCCCATCGCCCCCCCATCGCCCCCCCATCGCCCCCCCCATCGCCCCCCCCATCGCCCCCCCCATCGCCCCCCCATCGCCCCCCCATCGCCCCCCCATCGCCCCCCCATCGCCCCCCCATCGCCCCCCCATCGCCCCCCCCATCGCCCCCCCATCGCCCCCCCCATCGCCCCCCCATCGCCCCCCCCATCGCCCCCCCCATCGCCCCCCCCATCGCCCCCCCCATCGCCCCCCCCATCGCCCCCCCCATCGCCCCCCCCATCGCCCCCCCCATCGCCCCCCCCATCGCCCCCCCCATCGCCCCCCCCATCGCCCCCCCCATCGCCCCCCCCATCGCCCCCCCCATCGCCCCCCCCATCGCCCCCCCCATCGCCCCCCCATCGCCCCCCCATCGCCCCCCCCATCGCCCCCCCCATCGCCCCCCCCATCGCCCCCCCCATCGCCCCCCCCATCGCCCCCCCCATCGCCCCCCCCATCGCCCCCCCCATCGCCCCCCCCATCGCCCCCCCCATCGCCCCCCCCATCGCCCCCCCCATCGCCCCCCCCATCGCCCCCCCCATCGCCCCCCCCATCGCCCCCCCCATCGCCCCCCCCATCGCCCCCCCCATCGCCCCCCCCATCGCCCCCCCCATCGCCCCCCCCATCGCCCCCCCCATCGCCCCCCCCATCGCCCCCCCATCGCCCCCCCCATCGCCCCCCCCATCGCCCCCCCCATCGCCCCCCCCATCGCCCCCCCCATCGCCCCCCCCATCGCCCCCCCCATCGCCCCCCCATCGCCCCCCCCATCGCCCCCCCCATCGCCCCCCCATCGCCCCCCCCATCGCCCCCCCCATCGCCCCCCCCATCGCCCCCCCATCGCCCCCCCATCGCCCCCCCATCGCCCCCCCATCGCCCCCCCCATCGCCCCCCCCATCGCCCCCCCCATCGCCCCCCCCATCGCCCCCCCCATCGCCCCCCCCATCGCCCCCCCCATCGCCCCCCCCATCGCCCCCCCCATCGCCCCCCCCATCGCCCCCCCATCGCCCCCCCCATCGCCCCCCCATCGCCCCCCCCATCGCCCCCCCCATCGCCCCCCCCATCGCCCCCCCCATCGCCCCCCCCATCGCCCCCCCCATCGCCCCCCCCATCGCCCCCCCCATCGCCCCCCCCATCGCCCCCCCATCGCCCCCCCATCGCCCCCCCCATCGCCCCCCCCATCGCCCCCCCCATCGCCCCCCCCATCGCCCCCCCCATCGCCCCCCCCATCGCCCCCCCCATCGCCCCCCCCATCGCCCCCCCCATCGCCCCCCCCATCGCCCCCCCCATCGCCCCCCCCATCGCCCCCCCCATCGCCCCCCCATCGCCCCCCCATCGCCCCCCCCATCGCCCCCCCATCGCCCCCCCCATCGCCCCCCCCATCGCCCCCCCCATCGCCCCCCCCATCGCCCCCCCCATCGCCCCCCCCATCGCCCCCCCCATCGCCCCCCCCATCGCCCCCCCATCGCCCCCCCCATCGCCCCCCCCATCGCCCCCCCCATCGCCCCCCCCATCGCCCCCCCCATCGCCCCCCCCATCGCCCCCCCCATCGCCCCCCCCATCGCCCCCCCCATCGCCCCCCCCATCGCCCCCCCCATCGCCCCCCCCATCGCCCCCCCCATCGCCCCCCCCATCGCCCCCCCCATCGCCCCCCCCATCGCCCCCCCCATCGCCCCCCCCATCGCCCCCCCCATCGCCCCCCCCATCGCCCCCCCATCGCCCCCCCATCGCCCCCCCCATCGCCCCCCCCATCGCCCCCCCCATCGCCCCCCCCATCGCCCCCCCCATCGCCCCCCCCATCGCCCCCCCCATCGCCCCCCCCATCGCCCCCCCCATCGCCCCCCCCATCGCCCCCCCCATCGCCCCCCCCATCGCCCCCCCCATCGCCCCCCCCATCGCCCCCCCATCGCCCCCCCCATCGCCCCCCCCATCGCCCCCCCCATCGCCCCCCCCATCGCCCCCCCATCGCCCCCCCCATCGCCCCCCCCATCGCCCCCCCATCGCCCCCCCCATCGCCCCCCCCATCGCCCCCCCCATCGCCCCCCCCATCGCCCCCCCCATCGCCCCCCCCATCGCCCCCCCCATCGCCCCCCCCATCGCCCCCCCCATCGCCCCCCCCATCGCCCCCCCCATCGCCCCCCCATCGCCCCCCCCATCGCCCCCCCCATCGCCCCCCCCATCGCCCCCCCCATCGCCCCCCCCATCGCCCCCCCATCGCCCCCCCCATCGCCCCCCCCATCGCCCCCCCCATCGCCCCCCCCATCGCCCCCCCCATCGCCCCCCCATCGCCCCCCCCATCGCCCCCCCCATCGCCCCCCCCATCGCCCCCCCCATCGCCCCCCCATCCCCCAATTGCCCCCTGAAGAAAATATTTTGATTGGGGGAGATTTTAATTGTGTATTAGATCCATTATTAGATAAATACCCCAAAATTGAGAACAAATTAAGGGCAGTGGTTAAATTGATCTTGCTGATGAAAGATTTAAATTGGTTCGAAGTTTGGAGAAGATTAAACACTACTGAGAAAGATTTTTTATTTTACTATCCACCCCATAATTATTTTTCAAGGATTGACTTTTTTTAGTATCTGCACATTTGCAATCATGTTTTATTCAAGCTGAATATAAGAGTAGAATTATTTCTGATCATTTATTGTTAATTATTTCTTGTGTTGGACTTGAAGTTAGTCAATCAACTTGTTTTTGGAGGTTTAATGCAATGTAACCAAAAAAAAAACGGAATTTGTAAAATTTATTTAGGATCAATTGCTTATTTTTTAGATCTGAATAGGAATAAAGTTCAAAGCAATTTTACTCTATGGGATGCTTTGAAGGCATTTTTACGTGGTCAAATTATTAGTTACGCAACAAAGGAAAAGAAGTTTTTGGCAGAGACTTGTTCTTTGGACAAACAGCTGATTTGCAAAAAGAATTTCAGAGGAGTTGTACAGAGGATAATAAGGCAGTTTTGACAAAACTGAAGTTAGGTTATAATACATTATAAACATATCAGTTTGAACGTCTGATTCAAAGATCTAAACAGCGCTATTATGAGTTAGGGATAGAGCCTATAAAGTTTTGGCCTGGCAATTGAAAACAACAGATATCAAGAACTATTAATGCTGTGAGGAAAGATAATTCAGTTACTTTTATACCTCAGGAGATCAATGAACAATTGTTTAATCATTATATCAGAAATTATATACTTCTGAGGGAGTTCGAGATGACAGATTGATTGAATCTTTTTTGTCAGAATTAAATTTGCCAATATTAAGGGAAGATGATGTGAGGAAATTAGATTCTCCTTTTTCAGATTTAGAAATAAAGGATGTTATTTAACAAATGCCTAATGGCAAATCTCCAGGAGATGATGGGTTTACTGTTGATTTTATAAAGCTTTTTATGATGACCTGTCCTCTTTGTTTATGGACATTCTTCATCAGGTAACTCAAGAACAAGCCCTACCAGACTTGAGTTTAAGTGCAGTAATAACAATTATACCAAAAAAAGACAGAGATTCTTTGAAAGTGGCTTCATATCGACCAATTTCTTTATTGAATGTCGATTATAAAATAATAGTGAAATTATTGGCCAATAGACTTGCAAAGTATTTACCACAATTGGTACATGCTGATCAGGCTGTTTTTTTTTAAAAATGGGTGTGCCTCTGACAATACACTTAGAGCGATTTCATTGATTAATGCTTCACGACAGCGACCTGACCTATCAATGGTTGTTGGACTAGATGATGAGAAAGATTTTGATGGGGTCAAATGGAATTTTTTATTTAAAGTGTTAGAGAAATATAAGTTTGGACCCTTTTTTATTGGTTTGGTGAAGGCATTATATAAAATCCTGTAGCTAGGGTGACGACAAATAGTCAAACCTCTTCTTTCTTTAAATTATCATGTCCTACTCATCAAGATTTCCCTTTGTCACCAGCTCTATTTGTGTTGGTAATTGAACCTTTAACTCAGGCTATTTGACAGAATGAGAATATTAGAGTATAAAGTTAGCAGATGAGGAATATAAGATCAATTTATTTGTGGATGATGTTTTGATATATTTAACTAATCCAGAACGATCTTTAACTTACTTGTAAGAATGTTTGGAATGATATGGTGAATTATCAGATTATAAAGTGAATTGGGATAAAAGTGAAATACTACGAATTTCTGAAGGAGACTACGACCAGTGTAGACAAATTACTAAACTTCGATGGACTGATAAAATTAAGTATTTAGGGATAATGATTGAGGTTAAGATTCAATCATTGTATAACTTAAATTATGTACCGTTATTGAGAAAGATTAGTGCTGATTTGATTAAATGGAAGGATTTACCTTTGTCTTTAATAGGTTGAGTAAACTGTATTAAGATGAATATTTTTCCACAAATCTAATATCTTTTTCAATTGATTCCTTGTCCCCTGTCAATATCTTTTTTTTCAAGATTTAAATAAAGCAGTTCAAGAATTTTTATGGAAGGGAAAATTAGCAAGAGTAGCGATGCATAAAGTGACTTGGAAGTTTGCTTTGGGAGGTTTGCAATGACCTCACTTCCAAAATTATTACGAGGCAGCTCAGTTAAGATTTATTAATTGTATGTTAGATGTTACGTGTCCCCCTCATTGGGCCAAGGTGGAATTGGCTGGTAGATCGGAATCTTGTCCACATCAATTTATATTTAAATGGAATTCTGTTTTGTTATAAAGATATGATGTACCTGAAGCAGTTATTAGGGATTTTGAATAAAAGGAATTTATTAATAGGTTCCAAGGGTAAAATATCAGTGTAGGCTCCCAAATATCAAAATAAGTTAATTCCTTTTACATAGAATAAGAGAGTTTTAAGAAATTGGAAAAATAAAGGAATAAAATCATTGCAGGATTTCTTTGAAGAGGGTGAATTTTTATCATTTAAACAACTTGGAGAGAAATTTGGAATTTCAGGGAATTCTTTGTTTATTATCAAATTAGAGCATTACTAAAAGAACATTTTTGAAGAGAATTGAAAATTTCTAAGTTGATGAAATTTGAGACTATGATTTTTCATATTTTGGATAAGGGTTTTATTTCAGAGATGAATGCCTTGTTACAAGACACTATGGAAGAAATAAACTTAGATAAATCGAGGATTAAATGGGAAAGTGATTTAACTTGTGATATTGACCAGACTCACTTGGAGAGGATGTGTTTGGAAGGTGTGAATCAATTGCTTAATGTAAGATATAGTATGATTAATGATAATTTTTTGAATCAATTATATCTAACTCCTAAGAAATTGAGGAAATATTGATTGAGTAATTCAGAGTTGTGTTTTAGATGTGGATTATGTGTTGGAGCTTTTTTACACTCGGTCTGGCTTTGTGATAAAGTTCAATCGTTCTGGGATAAAATTAGGGATTTTCTTCAATATTTGTTTAAAATTCAATTTTTATTTAGATCCCAAAATTTTCTTGCTGTGTGGAATTGTTCTCTTTTTGGACTTGGGGTGAGATAAGTTTCAGATAGCCATTTTGCATTTAGCATTGACGGTGGCACGTAATGGTATTGCAATTTCTTGGAAAGATGAAGTTGAGATAAATGTAAATCGTTGGCATAATGAGTTGAAGTCTTGTATTTATATGGAAAAAATCACTTATAATTTACATGATAATTTTGATTTTTTTCATGAAGATGTGGTCACCTTATTTGAGATGTATGAACTTAGTAATATCTTATATTGTGATAAAAGTTTTTGCTTCCCTTGTGGGGTCTCTTGAGGGAGGTGGGGAAGGGATGGGATAGTTGTAGTTTTACTTTTAATGTTTATGTTATAGATTTTGATTGTTGGGGGGAGGGAGGGATGGGGCAGTTCTAGTTTTAGTTTTAATGTTATGGATTTTGTAAAAGTTTTCGTTTGAAAATTTTTAAATTAAGTTTAAAAAAAGACTTAACAATTACAAATTGAACTTCATATCCACTGACATCCTATGAACTACAAAGGGTTAAAAAAAAATGTAAATGCATGGCAGATACAACAGAATATCCCAGATAAATACTTCTAGCACTGAATGCCCAGTGTGTTTAATTTAATGTTGAAAGAATGAAAGATTATGCCTCATGGGCCCTCAAATCAGGTCTGGCATGAGGTAGAACAATAGTTAGTCCTTGGCCTTAACTCTTCTTTCCCTCCTGGTTTACTATCTCAGTTCCCACATTGCTGATTTGAACTTAACTCTGCCACAGAAATGGGTGTCCAAAATCATTACTGGAAGTTTGCCTGGGGTTAGCAGTCAATTTTAACAGACTGGGATTGTGTAAACAGGTGAAGAGTAATTTGGCAGCCATTTTATATTTGCAGTGAGAAGAGCTGTGAAATGGATAATTGGTGTAACAGATTTCAACAGAGATTTTATTTGAAGGCTGCACCGGTCATTGGAATCAGGTGTCTTAGGCAATTGGAGTTGAAAAGCTCAGATCAGCAGGAAGCTGATTGGGCAATAGAGATCAAGTGATCCAGGGAACTTGTGTCACAGGGTGATATTAATTCACTTCAACTCATCAGTGAAGGGAGTAGGTATTACTGATTGGAGTTCCACATAGTACATGCAGCAGTGAGTAGGAAATTTACAATTTTTTTTCTACATTGGCCTTGTAATCACCCATTGCAGAAACTTTAAAAAATGCAGGTTTTTTCCTCAGATATGGGAGGGGGAGCAGTATTGACTGGTTCATTCCTGTTCTCTGTAGCTTGTACCCTGTAATGGTGTTGATTTCCTCCAATTTTCTCCAACATCATAAGGATGTATATCTTGGTATTTATCTATGTTACATTGCTACTGGTGTGGATGGATTCTAGAATCAATGGGTATGTGGGAAAATGCGTTACTGGGTAATTAATGGCAAAATGGAATTAATCTGGCTTGGCACAAACTTGTGGAGCTAAATGGTGATTTTAAAAAAATCTAAATTGTAAGGAAATATGAACAAGATCAAATATAACATCAGGCATTTGGCTCTAAAATGTGCTCCTCCTCAATAAAAAGGTACACCTCACAACATTTCTAAATCTTTCCTTCTCACCTACAATCTGTGCAGTCTAGATTTAATGCCCAAGTCTGTGGAAAAGACTGACTATTTACCTTATCTGAAACCCTCATGATTTTATGAGCAGTGAATTTCTCCCTAACCCCAACCTCCCCCCCCCAACTTCCCCCCCAACAACCCCCCCATAGTTGCATCCTTCCCAAAATGGAGAAAAATCCCAGTCTATCCAGCCTCTCCCTTTAATTCAAGCTTCCTAGTCCAAGTTATATTCAAGTGACTCTTTTCTACACCAGTTGTTGCATAATATCCCTGTTCCTGTACTTTATGCCCTAATCAGTGAATGCAAGTTGCCTGGTTAACAAAGCCCCTGATTGCACATCATCCATTTCATGTACCACTACTCTTATCACCTCTTCTGGGCAGAAGAGAGAGAAGAGTTGGTCTGGTGCTCATATTCCACCCCATCAGTCTTCATATTCAACAGATCCTTTTCGGCAATTTCTACTACCTTCAAAGAATTTCTAGTATCTTCTGGTCTTTCCCAATTTGCAGGGACTGGTCCCTTCGAGGCTCAGTTCCACTCTTCTGTCCCCACCAACCATGTTTCCGTTTGAAAGTGAAGAAGAACCAACTCCTGTCCTTTAACTTTTTCCCTTCCTACTCTCCTCTGGCCCAAAAACAAGTACTTCTAGCTGACGCAGCGGTACACTTGTCCTTTTTCCATTCTTATGAACTGCATTCTTTGTTCATCAAGGGGTCTCCTCCACATTGGAGAAAGAAGAGCTCAGGTGACCTGAGGAGCAGCAGTTTGAATTTTAAAAAAGTGAGTTGACAGCAGCAAGAAGCTGATTGGAAGAAGAGAGGTCAGGTGATCTGAGGATCTGCTGCAGTTAGAATTAAAAAAAAGGCGAGGCGGCAGCAAGAAGCTGAATTTCACTAAAAGTGAGGACAGGCCATTGTCGAAGTGGTAAAGCTTTGGCGAGAGTAGGTCAAAGATGAGGGTTATAATGAGGGTAAGAGAACTGTGTATTACATTAAATTGTTAATAGACTAGGTAGAATATTTGTAGGAATAGTGCTCGGTGGGAAGTGTAGGATATGAGGTCCCTGGGGAAACTCCGTCTCCCTGATGCCCACATCTGTGCCAGATGTGCTGAGATATAGCTCCTTGCGGACTGTGTTAAGGAACTGGAGCTGTGGCTTGATGACCAACTGCTCATTAGGGAGGGTGAGGCTATAATAGACAGGAGCTACAGGAAGTTGGTAGAGTGCACCTCTTTGGCTGTTCCCCTCAGTAACCTATTTATCTCCCGGGATGGTATTGCCGAGGATGGCCTGACACAGGACAAACGTGGTGACCAGGTCTCGAGCAATGAGTTTGGCACCATGATGCAAAAGGTGAAGAGGCATGCAGTTGTGATCAGCGATTCTATAGTGAGTGTTTGGAGCTCAAAGAGGGATCAATGGGCAAAATGTCTGTCTTCATTATCTATAATCCTTTTACAGCTGGAATCGCTCTGTGCTTCCCTGCTTGGCACTGGCATTGGTTCTAGCTGACTGGGTTTATGGATAAGGAAGACGGCCATTTTACCCACTCATCCTGAGTGTTGGAACTGGCCTGAAGCAACTCGAATTGGGCTAGAGCCTCTGATATTGGTCAGGTCAGTGGTGCCCCTTGGCAAGTGGTGCCCCAGTTCTCTGCCCCATCTCTGGATATGCCTCTGAGATCATCACAAGCTGGGTTCAAGTCAACATTGTTTCCTTAAAGGAAAATTATGCCTGACAAACCTACTACAACTTTTTGAGGAGATAACAGGATAGACTGGGAAGAAGCAGTGGATGTTGTGTACTTGGACTTCAGAAGACCTTCAACAAGGTGTCACATATGAAACTGCTAAACCAGATGAGCGTTCATGGAATTACAGGAAGGATACTTGTGTGGGTAGAGCATTGGCTGATTGGCAGGAAACAGGGAATTAAGGGGATCCTATTCGGGTAGGTTGCCTTGGATACATTAGCAGAATGGGCAAGGAGATGGTCGATTAAATGCAATGATTCACTTAGTTAGGCAGACTATAATTTAGATGGGGAGAAAATTCAAAATTGAGAGGCCAAAAGGTTCTTGGGAGTCCTCATGCAGGATCTCCTAAAGGTTATCCTCCAGGATGTGTCAACAGTGAAGAAGGCAAAGGCAATATTAGCATTCATTTCTCGAGGAATAGCATATTCCATAGGGCGCAGGTGAGACATTACTTGGAGTACTGTGCTTAGCTTTGGGTGCCTTATTTGAGAAAGGATGTGCTGCCATTGGAGAGGGTTTAGAGAAGATTTATTAGAATGATACCAGGAATGAAAGGGTGAGCATATGAGGAATGATTGTCAGCTCTTGGACTGGATTCATTGGAGTCGTACAGGTTTGGGGGGAGGAGGTGGAGAAATCTCATAGTGGCATTTTGAATGCTGTAAGTCGTGGACAGGGTAGATGTGATACAGTTGTTTCCCATGGTAGGGGAATCTATGCCACAGTTTCAGGAAAATAGGGCATCAAATTAAAACCGAAGTGCAGAGAAATTTCTTTAGCCAGTGGGTTATGAGTCTGACACTTTTTTCCACAGGGGGCAGTGGAAGCAAGGTGATTGGATGTTTGTAAGACAGAAATTGACAGGTATTTGAATAGTCAGGGCATCATGTGTTTTGGGTAGAAGGTCGGGGAGTGGGGAAGAGTGAGAAGCATCAGCGCATGATTAAATGGGTCGATTAGTCGACTTCTGCTCTTGTATCTTGGGGAGAAACCAAAAATTGTGATTGCTTTGTGGAGCACCTGTTTTCTCCAATCAGCGCTGACTCTTCATCGAGACTCCCTGCTGCTAATGAAGAGGTGATCCTTTCTCTTCAAAGAGAGTTCTAGGAGTCTCTCTCTCACTGCACCCCGTCTGCATTCCCTGCCAACCTGGCCTCTCTGCTGTTAGCTTGTGCTGCTGCCCGTGCCCCTTCTGCACTCTTTTCCTTGCCTTTTTAATCTGGAACCTGTCTGCTTTTAACTCGTCACTTGACAAAGGGGTCAGGCCTAAAGCATCGGTTATATGTATATCGTTGGACGATGCAGGACCTCCTGAGTTCGTTTAAGCAATTGGTATGAACTTCAATTGCAGCAACTGCTGACTATCCTGTTTCATTTCGCGTCTTCCTGCACTGTATTTCACCTCTGCAACGGACTTTTGTCACTAGCATTTCTTCCATGTCCTCACACTCCCAACTGCTCCCGTTGACCAGATTTACATCTTATTCCCATGGTTATCCCAGTTTGACCCTGTCAGAGAAATGAACCCTCACCACCAGTCTCCAGCCTAACAGCCTTTTCTTGGTCTACTTCCTAGTTTTAAAATCTGGTCTCTGACATGAAAGATTGGCTTTCCTTCCCTTCCTGCAGAAGTGACCATCCTATAGAATCGTTCCAATTCTTTTAAAATATTTGAAACCCAAGAACATGACATCACAGATACTGACCTTTCATCATTACTAGTGTGTGCTTAACTTTTTTTCTATCAAGTCCCACTGAGCTGCACCCAGATCCTTCCCCTCCAAACCTTCTGTGTCCATGTATCTGTCCAAATTTTTCTTAAATATCAATGTTGAACCTGTATTTACCACTGATCTGGCAGCTCATTCCACATTCCCACCACTCTCTGTGAGAAGAAATTATCCCTAATGTTCAATTTAAACTTCCCCCTTTCACACTTAACCCATGTTCACTGATTTTTAATCTTTCCTAACCTCAATGGAGAAATCCTGGCTTGTATTTACTCTCTCTCTACCCTCTTAAATTTGTATACCTTTATCAACTCATCCCTCATGCTTCAAGGAATGAAGTTCTAACTTGTTTAACCTTTCTCTGCAACCCAGTTCCTGAAGTCTGGGCCACATCCTGGTAAATCTGCTCTACACTCTTTTCACCTTGTTGATGTCTTTCCTGTAGTTATGTGGCCCAATCTGTGCACAATACTCCAAATTTTGCCTCGCCAATGTCTCGTAGAACTTCAACATAACATCCCAACTCTTGTACTCAGTGTTTGGATTTATGAATACCAATATGCCGAAAGCTCTCTTTCTGACCCTATCTACTTGTGATATCACTTTCAAGGACACGGCAGCAATCCTCAAAGCACACCACTGGTCATTGCTTGCAGCCAGGAAGGCAATCGTTAACTCATCTACATAAAAATATACACTAAAAAAAACTGAGCAGCCTATCCTGAGGATCTGTTGAATAGTTTAAAACATTGCTCCGGTCTACACCGACAGATAACAAACACAGCAAGAATTATATTGTCTGGAAAGGAAGATGTAATTCATAGAATAACACCAGTTATATCCCATGAAAGTCATCAATAAATGGTTTCCAGCTTTCTTCAAACTTTGCAGTGGATTCTCAAGACGACTTCTGATGTTTTCGAGATTTAAGAAAGACAACACGAGAAAACTATTGATATATTGTAGGAGAATCAGTGTCTTTCCATTTAAGTAAAATGGCTCTTCCAGCTAATAGAGTAGAAAAACCTACCACTCGTTATTGCAGAAGTAGATAAACAACTGAAATCCAAAAAAAGGGCAGTTGAGGGTAAGGTTGTAATTGAAAAATCAGAATCATTGATTGAGTTGAAAAAAATTATTTCAAGAATTTTTATAACACAGAACATGATCAAAACCTATGAGTCAATGAAGCCACTTCAATATTGCATCTGTCACAAGTGGAGCTTGTATTAGGAAAAACGTAAGCTAGTTTATCTTTAGACATATAAGCTCTATGATCTTTTTAAGCTGCGTTATAGAATGATGTGCACAAAGTGAAGAAGCATTAACTAGTCTGGTAATTCATACCCATATTTCAGGAGGTAATGTTACTTTCAAAAATTGATAAGAAGGATGAAAAAACATGGTGTAAGTCAAAAGCCAAGTAACAGTGATGCTGGAAATCTGTCATAAAAGCAGAAATCACTTATGATTCTCAGCAATTCAGTATGCATTTGTAGAGATAAAAACAGAAATAAGATTTCTTTTTGATAACCTTGCATTGGAGGTTGTATGTGGTGATGGCTTGTGCTAAAATTCAACGATATTTACTTTATTTATTTGTATAATTGTCCAATGTTTTTTGGACCACTTTTTCAGGTTTTAAAAAAAAAGAGGGTTTGGGTTCAGGTCGACCTTTACATATGTTGAACTTTAGACCTCAGTAAGATTCAGAATTTGATTTAGGAGATCTGAATGGGAATATTTGATTATTCCCATCAACTGCTCGCAAAGAGTTCAGATAGGCAGGAAGTTGGGTTCAGGATCCGCGATCGGGAGCTTGGATGTGCTCGGGTGAGGATCAGCATTCAGGAGCTTGGATGTGTGGGTTGACAGTTCCAAAAATATGGTTGTTGACTTTTACATGGTATCGATGTTAACACTAATATATTTTGTCATGAGCATATTGGAACATAAAACCCATCAGCAAGAGATATTCACCAAGACAAATGGTTACTCAAACAAAAGTTGCTTTTATGATATTTAAATGTGAAAATTGAATCAAACTTTAAATTCTCACTATTGACTTATATAATCCCCTTCTAATTCTAAGCACAAGTGTATTTAATATGTGTGTAAGTTTTTCAAAGTTTTCTGTTTCACAGTCCAATCTGACTTCTTTCCTTCAAGTTCACTGGTTGCAGGCAATTCTTATAGTGTGCACAGAATTTAAAATGTATAAAGTTCACTCGGCTTTGGTGCAGGAAAGGTAAATGATTACCACTCAGGAAGGTTCTTATTGGTTTTCAGAGAGATTTGTTGTTCCTTTTTAAACAGCCACTTCAATGTCCACTACAAATGAAATTTGCACCTTCAGGGTTTTCCAGATGATAACCTTTTTCTTTCAGGTCACCACAGAGTGCCTTTTTGTTTCTCATATTCCAGGTGAAACAATAGGCAGACAGTGCTCTCCTCTTGCATTAACCACAAGGGCTTTGATCAGGCTGAATCAAGCACTTACAATCTGTCCTTTAGAAGCTTGCTCTGTTTCAGTCCCCGTTGCTGTCGTTGGCTGAAATACTAGAAATGATCACACTCTCACGCACACTCACTCGCAAGCACTCTTCCAGACAGCAGTGGCTCCGACATGCTTTTTCATCTGTTGCCTTTTGCAAACAACAATCCATTACATTCCTCAAAGTTGCTGTGCAAGTTGATAAGTTGACAAAAAAAAGATTTGGTCATTATAGAGGGGGGAATGCTTTCAAGATCTGCAAGGTAATATTGCAGTTATATAAAGCTGTGGTGAAACCGCACTTAGAGCATTGTGTACAGTTCTGATCACCTTATTATTGGAATGATGCAAATGTTTGGGATAAGGTGCAGAGCAGATTTACCTGGATGCTGCATGGAATACAGTCCATGTGCTATGGAGAATGGTTGAGTGAGCTAAGGCTTATCTCTTTGGAGCAATAGAGAATGAGGGTGACTTAATTGAGGTGAATGTTTTTTAAATGAAGAAATGTTTTTATAGACACAACACCATAACAAGCACTTCTTTCTACAAACCTGCACCTCCAAAATGTGACCCATTATTCCACGATGCCCAAATGCCTACAGTATGGTAACAGGCCATTCTGCCCAATGTTTGTGCTGCCAAATTTACCCCCAGGTTACCCCCGAGTTACCCCCGAGTTACCCCCGAGTTACCCCCGAGTTACCCCCGAGTTACCCCCGAGTTACCCCCGAGTTACCCCCGAGTTACCCCCGAGTTACCCCCGAGTTACCCCCGAGTTACCCCCGAGTGTTACCCCCGAGTGTTACCCCCGAGTGTTACCCCCGAGTGTTACCCCCGAGTGTTACCCCCGAGTGTTACCCCCGAGTGTTACCCCCGAGTGTTACCCCCGAGTGTTACCCCCGAGTGTTACCCCCGAGTGTTACCCCCGAGTGTTACCCCCGAGTGTTACCCCCGAGTGTTACCCCCGAGTGTTACCCCCGAGTGTTACCCCCGAGTGTTACCCCCGAGTGTTACCCCCGAGTGTTACCCCCGAGTGTTACCCCCGAGTGTTACCCCCGAGTGTTACCCCCGAGTGTTACCCCCGAGTGTTACCCCCGAGTGTTACCCCCGAGTGTTACCCCCGAGTGTTACCCCCGAGTGTTACCCCCGAGTGTTACCCCCGAGTGTTACCCCCGAGTGTTACCCCCGAGTGTTACCCCCGAGTGTTACCCCCGAGTGTTACCCCCGAGTGTTACCCCCGAGTGTTACCCCCGAGTGTTACCCCCGAGTGTTACCCCCGAGTGTTACCCCCGAGTGTTACCCCCGAGTGTTACCCCCGAGTGTTACCCCCGAGTGTTACCCCCGAGTGTTACCCCCGAGTGTTACCCCCGAGTGTTACCCCCGAGTGTTACCCCCGAGTGTTACCCCCGAGTGTTACCCCCGAGTGTTACCCCCGAGTGTTACCCCCGAGTGTTACCCCCGAGTGTTACCCCCGAGTGTTACCCCCGAGTGTTACCCCCGAGTGTTACCCCCGAGTGTTACCCCCGAGTGTTACCCCCGAGTGTTACCCCCGAGTGTTACCCCCGAGTGTTACCCCCGAGTGTTACCCCCGAGTGTTACCCCCGAGTGTTACCCCCGAGTGTTACCCCCGAGTGTTACCCCCGAGTGTTACCCCCGAGTGTTACCCCCGAGTGTTACCCCCGAGTGTTACCCCCGAGTGTTACCCCCGAGTGTTACCCCCGAGTGTTACCCCCGAGTGTTACCCCCGAGTGTTACCCCCGAGTGTTACCCCCGAGTGTTACCCCCGAGTGTTACCCCCGAGTGTTACCCCCGAGTGTTACCCCCGAGTGTTACCCCCGAGTGTTACCCCCGAGTGTTACCCCCGAGTGTTACCCCCGAGTGTTACCCCCGAGTGTTACCCCCGAGTGTTACCCCCGAGAGTTACCCCCTAATATCCCCCATCCCCACCCATCTATTCACACCCTATTTACACTGTCAGAGAAATCTGCCCTCACCAAAAGACTTTAGCCCAACAGACATTTTTTGCTCTACTTTCCAGTTTTAAAACTGGTTGCTCACATGAAAGATTGGCTTTCCTTAACTTGCTGCAGAAGTGACAATGCTATAGAATCGTTCCAATTCTTTTAAAATATTTGGAACCCAAGAACATGACAACACAGATATTGACCTTTGATCATTACAAGTGTGTGCTTAACTTTTTTGTCGCAAGTCACACTGAGCTGCAACCAGATCTTTCCCCTCCAAACCTTTTGTGTCCATGTATCTGTCCAAATTTTTCTTAAATATCAAAATTGAGCCTGCATTTACCACTTAGCTGGCAGCTCATTCCACATTCGCACCACTCTCGGCGAGAAGAAATTATCCCTAATGTTCAATTTAAACTTCCCCTTTTTACACTTAACCCATGTTCACTGATTTTAAATCTTTCCTAACCTCAATGGAAAAAGCCTGGCTTTTATTTACTTCATTTATACCCTCATAATTTTGTATACCTCTATCAACCTATTCCTCATGCTTCTAACTTGTTCTAACTTGTTTAACATTTCCCTGCATCCCAGTTCCTGAAGTCTGCACAACATACTTGTAAATCTGCTCTGTACTCTTTTCACCTTGTTGATATCTTTCCTGTTCTTATGTGGCCCAATCTGTGCACAATACTCCAAATTTTGCCTCACCAATGTCTCATACAACTTCAACATAACATCCCAACTCTGAGAGTCTTTGGATTTATGAATACCAATATTCCAAAATCTCTCTTTCTAACCCTATCTACTTCTGATATCACTTTCAAGGACTCAGCAGCAATCCTCAAAGCACACCACTAGTCATTGCCAGCAGCCAGGAAGGCAATCATTCACTCATCAACTTAAAAAAATACACTAAAAAACCTGAGCAGCCTATCCTGAGGACCTGTTGAATAGTTTAAAACATTGCTCTGGTCTACACCGACAGATAACAAACACAGCAAGAATTATATTGTCTGGAAAGGAAGAGTTAATTCATAGAATAACACCAATTATATCCCATCAAAATCATCAAAAAATGGTTTCCAGCTTTCTTCAAACTTAGCAGTGGATTCTCAAGACGACTTCTGATGTTTTCCAGATTTAAGAAAGACAACACAAGAAAACAATTGATATAATGTAGGAGAATCAGTGTCTTTCCATTTAAGTAAAATGGCTCTTCCAGCTAATAGAGTAGAAAAAGCTCCCACTCAATTATGAAGTAGATAAACAACTAAAATCCAAAAAAAGAGCAGTTGAAGGGTCAGGTTGTAATTGAAAAACCAGAATCATTGATTGAGTTGAAAAAAAATATTTCCATAATTTTTATATAACACTGAAAATGATCAAAACCTATGAGTCAATGAAGCCACTTCAATATTGCATCTGTCATTAGTGGAGCTTGCATTAGGAAAATGCAAGCTAGTTTATCTTTAGACATATGAGCTCTATGAACAATTTTCAGCTATGTTAAAGAATGATGTGCACAAAGTGAAGAAGTATTAACTAGTCTGGTAATTCTTCCCCATAGATCAGGAGGTAATGTTACTTTCAAAAATTGTTAAGAAGTATAAAAAACATGGTGTATGTCAAAAGCCAAGTACCAGGGATGCTGGAAATCTGTCCTAAAAGAAGAAATCACTTATGATTCTCAGCAAGACAGTCTGCATTTGTAGAGATAAAAACAGAAATATTTCATTTTGATAACCTTGCATTAGATGATGGCTTGTGCTAAAATTGAAAAATATTTACTTTATTTATTGTGTGGTTGTCGAGCGTTTTTTGGACCACATTTTCAGGTTAAAAATCGAGGGGGGGGGGGGTGTTCAGGTCGACTTTTACATGTGTTGAATTTTAGACCTCAGTAAGATTCAGAATTTTTTGTAGGAGATCTGAATGGGAATATTTGATTTTTCCCATCAACTGCTCGCAAAGAGTTCAGATAGACAGGAAGTTGGGTAGAGGATCCATGATCGGGAGCTTGGATGGGCTCGGGTGAGGATCAAGTGTCGGGAGCTTGGATATGTGGGCGGTCAGGTCCAAAAATATGGGTGTTGACTTTTACATGGTATTGATGATTACAGTAGCACATATTGTTATGAGCCCAGAGGACCCCAATACACATCAGCAATAGATGTTAACCAAGACAAAAGGTTTCTTCAACAAAAGTTGCTTTTAATTATATTTATACATGAAAATAGAATCAAACTTTAACTTGTCACTATGGACTTATTTAATCCCCTTCTAATTCTAATCGCCAGTGTATTTAATGTGTGTGTAATTTTTTGCAAGTTTTCTGTTTCAAAGTCCAATCTCACTTGTTTCCTTCAAGTTCACTGGTGGCACAGGTTATAGTGTGCACAGAATTTAAAATGTATAAGGTTCACTCGGCTTTGATGCTTGAAAGTTAAATGGTTACCACTCAGGAAGGTTCTTGTTGGTTTTTAGAGAGATTTGTTGTTCCTTTTTAATCAGCCACTTCAATGTCAACTTCAAATGAAATTTGCCCCTTCAGGGTTTTCCAGATGATGACCTTTTTCTTTCAGGTAACCACTGAGTTCGTTTTAATTTCTCTTATTCCAGGTAAAACATTAGACAGCCAGTGCTGTCCTCTTGCATTAACCACAAGGGCTTTGATCAGGGTGAATCAAGCACTTACAACCTGTCATTTGGAAGCTTGTTCTGTTTCAGTTTGAGCTGCTTTTGTTTGCTGTGACACTAGAAATGATCACACTCTTGCGCTCACTCGATCGCAAGCACTCTTCCAGACAGCAGTGGCTCCGACATGCTTTTCCATCTGTTGCCTTTTGCAAACAACAATCCATTAAATTCCTCAAAGTTGCTGTGCAAGTTGATAAGTTGACAAAAAAATGTTTTGGTCATTATAGAGGGGGGGAATGCTTTCAAGATCTGCAAGGTAATATTACAGTTATATAAAGTTCTGGTTAAACCCCACTTAGAGCATTGTGTACAGTTCTGATCACCTTGTTATAGGAATGATGCAAATATTTGGGATAAGATGCAGAGCATATTTACCAGGATGCTGCCTTGTAGGTTTGTAGCCAGAAGTGCCTGTAATGGTGCTGTGTCTATAAAAACATTTTGTCATTTAAAAACTTCTTCACCTCAATTAAGTCACCCTCATTCTCTATTGCTCCAAAGAGATAAGCCTTAGCTCACTCAACCTTTCTTCATAGCACATAAATCGGGCATAAACCCGGGCATAAACCCGGGCATAAACCCGGGCATAAACCCGGGCATAAACCCGGGCATAAACCCGGGCATAAACCCGGGCATAAACCCGGGCATAAACCCGGGCATAAACCCGGGCATAAACCCGGGCATAAACCCGGGCATAAACCCGGGCAAAAACCCGGGCAAAAACCCGGGCAAAAACCCGGGCAAAAACCCGGGCAAAAACCCGGGCAAAAACCCGGGCAAAAACCCGGGCAAAAACCCGGGCAAAAACCCGGGCAAAAACCCGGGCAAAAACCCGGGCAAAAACCCGGGCAAAAACCCGGGCAAAAACCCGGGCAAAAACCCGGGCAAAAACCCGGGCAAAAACCCGGGCAAAAACCCGGGCAAAAACCCGGGCAAAAACCCGGGCAAAAACCCGGGCAAAAACCCGGGCAAAAACCCGGGCAAAAACCCGGGCAAAAACCCGGGCAAAAACCCGGGCAAAAACCCGGGCAAAAACCCGGGCAAAAACCTGCATGACCGAAATGTGACCAATTATTCCACTATGCCCAAATGCCTACAGTATGGTAACAGGCCATTGTGCCCAACAAGTTTGTACTGGCGAATTTTTACCCATTTTATGCCCAATTTATGCCCAATTTATGCCCAATTTATGCCCAATTTATGCCCAATTTATGCCCGATTTATGCCCGATTTATGCCCGATTTATGCCCGATTTATGCCCGATTTATGCCCGATTTATGCCCGATTTATGCCCGATTTATGCCCGATTTATGCCCGATTTATGCCCGATTTATGCCCGGTTTATGCCCGGTTTATGCCCGGTTTATGCCCGGTTTATGCCCGGTTTTTGCCCGGTTTTTGCCCGGTTTTTGCCCGATTTCTGCCTGGGTTTCTGCCTGGGTTTCTGCCTGGGTTTCTGCCTGGGTTTCTGCCTGGGTTTCTGCCTGGGTTTCTGCCCGGGTTTCTGCCCGGCTTTAGGCCCGGCTTTAGGCCCGGCTTTAGGCCCGGCTTTAGGCCCGGCTTTAGGCCCGGCTTTAGGCCCGGCTTTAGGCCCGGCTTTAGGCCCGGCTTTAGGCCCGGCTTTAGGCCCGGCTTTAGGCCCGGCTTTAGGCCCGGCTTTAGGCCCGGCTTTAGGCCCGGCTTTAGGCCCGGCTTTAGGCCCGGCTTTAGGCCCGGCTTTAGGCCCGGCTTTAGGCCCGGCTTTAGGCCCGGCTTTAGGCCCGGCTTTAGGCCCGGCTTTAGGCCCGGCTTTAGGCCCGGCTTTAGGCCCGGGTTTAGGCCCGGGTTTAGGCCCGGGTTTAGGCCCGGGTTTAGGCCCGGGTTTAGGCCCGGGTTTAGGCCCGGGTTTAGGCCCGGGTTTAGGCCCGGGTTTAGGCCCGGGTTTAGGCCCGGGTTTAGGCCCGGGTTTAGGCCCGGGTTTAGGCCCGGGTTTAGGCCCGGGTTTAGGCCCGGGTTTAGGCCCGGGTTTAGGCCCGGGTTTAGGCCCGGGTTTAGGCCCGGGTTTAGGCCCGGGTTTAGGCCCGGGTTTAGGCCCGGGTTTAGGCCCGGGTTTAGGCCCGGGTTTAGGCCCGGGTTTAGGCCCGGGTTTAGGCCCGGGTTTAGGCCCGGGTTTAGGCCCGGGTTTAGGCCCGGGTTTAGGCCCGGGTTTAGGCCCGGGTTTAGGCCCGGGTTTAGGCCCGGGTTTAGGCCCGGGTTTAGGCCCGGGTTTAGGCCCGGGTTTAGGCCCGGGTTTAGGCCCGGGTTTAGGCCCGGGTTTAGGCCCGGGTTTAGGCCCGGGTTTAGGCCCGGGTTTAGGCCCGGGTTTAGGCCCGGGTTTAGGCCCGGGTTTAGGCCCGGGTTTAGGCCCGGGTTTAGGCCCGGGTTTAGGCCCGGGTTTAGGCCCGGGTTTAGGCCCGGGTTTAGGCCCGGGTTTAGGCCCGGGTTTAGGCCCGGGTTTAGGCCCGGGTTTAGGCCCGGGTTTAGGCCCGGGTTTAGGCCCGGGTTTAGGCCCGGGTTTAGGCCCGGGTTTAGGCCCGGGTTTAGGCCCGGGTTTAGGCCCCGAGTGTTGCCCCGAGTGTTGCCCCGAGTGTTGCCCCGAGTGTTGCCCCGAGTGTTGCCCCGAGTGTTGCCCCGAGTGTTGCCCCGAGTGTTGCCCCGAGTGTTGCCCCGAGTGTTGCCCCGAGTGTTGCCCCGAGTGTTGCCCCGAGTGTTGCCCCGAGTGTTGCCCCGAGTGTTGCCCCGAGTGTTGCCCCGAGTGTTGCCCCGAGTGTTGCCCCGGGTACGCCCCGGGTACGCCCCGGGTACGCCCCGGGTACGCCCCGGGTACGCCCCGGGTACGCCCCGGGTACGCCCCGGGTACGCCCCGGGTACGCCCCGGGTACGCCCCGGGTACGCCCCGGGTACGCCCCGGGTACGCCCCGGGTACGCCCCGGGTACGCCCCGGGTACGCCCCGGGTACGCCCCGGGTACGCCCCGGGTACGCCCCGGGTACGCCCCGGGTACGCCCCGGGTACGCCCCGGGTACGCCCCGGGTACGCCCCGGGTACGCCCCGGGTACGCCCCGGGTACGCCCCGGGTACGCCCCGGGTACGCCCCGGGTACGCCCCGGGTACGCCCCGGGTACGCCCCGGGTACGCCCCGGGTACGCCCCGGGTACGCCCCGGGTACGCCCCGGGTACGCCCCGGGTACGCCCCGGGTACGCCCCGGGTACGCCCCGGGTACGCCCCGGGTACGCCCCGGGTACGCCCCGGGTACGCCCCGGGTACGCCCCGGGTACGCCCCGGGTACGCCCCGGGTACGCCCCGGGTACGCCCCGGGTACGCCCCGGGTACGCCCCGGGTACGCCCCGGGTACGCCCCGGGTACGCCCCGGGTACGCCCCGGGTACGCCCCGGGTACGCCCCGGGTACGCCCCGGGTACGCCCCGGGTACGCCCCGGGTACGCCCCGGGTACGCCCCGGGTACGCCCCGGGTACGCCCCGGGTACGCCCCGGGTACGCCCCGGGTACGCCCCGGGTACGCCCCGGGTACGCCCCGGGTACGCCCCGGGTACGCCCCGGGTACGCCCCGGGTACGCCCCGGGTACGCCCCGGGTACGCCCCGGGTACGCCCCGGGTACGCCCCGGGTACGCCCCGGGTACGCCCCGGGTACGCCCCGGGTACGCCCCGGGTACGCCCCGGGTACGCCCCGGGTACGCCCCGGGTACGCCCCGGGTACGCCCCGGGTACGCCCCGGGTACGCCCCGGGTACGCCCCGGGTACGCCCCGGGTACGCCCCGGGTACGCCCCGGGTACGCCCCGGGTACGCCCCGGGTACGCCCCGGGTACGCCCCGGGTACGCCCCGGGTACGCCCCGGGTACGCCCCGGGTACGCCCCGGGTACGCCCCGGGTACGCCCCGGGTACGCCCCGGGTACGCCCCGGGTACGCCCCGGGTACGCCCCGGGTACGCCCCGGGTACGCCCCGGGTACGCCCCGGGTACGCCCCGGGTACGCCCCGGGTACGCCCCGGGTACGCCCCGGGTACGCCCCGGGTACGCCCCGGGTACGCCCCGGGTACGCCCCGGGTACGCCCCGGGTACGCCCCGGGTACGCCCCGGGTACGCCCCGGGTACGCCCCGGGTACGCCCCGGGTACGCCCCGGGTACGCCCCGGGTACGCCCCGGGTACGCCCCGGGTACGCCCCGGGTACGCCCCGGGTACGCCCCGGGTACGCCCCGGGTACGCCCCGGGTACGCCCCGGGTACGCCCCGGGTACGCCCCGGGTACGCCCCGGGTACGCCCCGGGTACGCCCCGGGTACGCCCCGGGTACGCCCCGGGTACGCCCCGGGTACGCCCCGGGTACGCCCCGGGTACGCCCCGGGTACGCCCCGGGTACGCCCCGGGTACGCCCCGGGTACGCCCCGGGTACGCCCCGGGTACGCCCCAATAATGCCCAATTTACCCCTGTCAGAGAAATCTGCCCCTACCAAAAGTCTCTAGCCTAACTGACTTTTCTCAGTCTACTTTCCAGTTTTAAAACTAGTCTCTGACTTGAAAGATTGGCTTTCATTTTCTTGCTGCAGAAGTGACCATCCTATAGAATCGTCCCAATTCTTTTAAAATATTTGGAATCCAAGAACATGACAACACAGATACTGACCTTTCATCATTTCTTGTGTGAGCTTAACTTTTTTCTGTCAATTCCCACTGAGCTGCACCCAGATCTTACCCCTCCATCCTTCCGTGTCCATGTATCTGTCCAAATTTTTCTTAAATATCAAAATTGAACCTGCATTTACCACTTAGCTGGCAGCTCATTTCAGATTCGCACCACTATCTGCGAGAAGAAATTATCGCTAATGTTCAATTTAAAATTCCCCCTTTCACCCTTAACGCATGTTCACTGATTTTTAATCTTTCCTCACCTCAATGGAAAAAGCCTGGCTTGTATTTACTCCATCTATACCCTCAAAATTTTGTATACATCTATCAACTCATCCTTCATGCTTCATGGAATTAAATTGTAACTTGTTTAACCTTTCCCTGCAACCCAGTTCCTGAAGTCTGAGCAACATCCTTGTAAATCTGCTCTGCACTCTTTTCACCTTGTTGATATATTTCCTGTAGTTATGTGGCCCAATCTGTGCACAATACTCCAAATTTTGCCTCACCAATGTCTCATACAACTTCAACATATCATCCCAACTCTTGTACTCAGTCTTTGGATTTATGAATACCAATGTGCCAAAAGCTCTCTTTCTGACCATATCTACTTGTCATATCACTTTCAAGGACTCAGCAGCAATCCTCAAAGCACACCACGGGTCATTGCCAGCAGCCAGGAAGGCAATCATTCACTCATCAACTTAAAAAAATACACTAAAAAACCTGAGCAGCCTATCCTGAGGATCTGTTGAATAGTTTAAAACATTGCTCCGGTCTACACCGACAGATAACAAACACAGCAAGAATTGTATTGTATGGAAAGGAAGAGTTAATTCATAGAATAACACCAGTTATATCCCATGAAAATCATCAAAAAATGGTTTCCAGCTTTCTTCAAACTTAGCAGTGGTTTCTCAAGACGACTTCCGATGTTTTCGAGATCTTAGAAAGACAACATGAGAAAACTATTGATATAATGTAGGAGAATCAGTGTCTTTCCATTTGAGTAAAATGGCTCTTCCAGCTAATAGAGTAGAAAAAGCAACCACTCGATTATGCAGAAGTAGATAAACAACTAAAATCCAAAAAAAGAGCAGTTGAGGGGTCAGGTTGTAATTGAAAATCCAGAATTATTGATTGAGTTGAAAAAAAAATATTTCCATAATTTTTATAACACTGAACATGATCAAAACATATAGGTCAATGAAGCCACTTCAATATTGCATCCGTCACAAGTGGACCTTGTATTAGGAAAAATGCAAGCTAGTCTATCTTTAGACATAGAATCTCTATGAACTATTTTCAGCTGTGTTAAAGAAAGATGTGCACAAAGTGAAGAAGTAGTAACTAGTCTGGTAATTCTTCCCCATATTTCAGGAGGTAATGTTACTTTCAAAAATTGCTAAGAAGTATGAAAAAATATGCTGTTAGTCAAAAGCCAAGTATCAGGGATGCTGGAAATTTGTCATAAAAGAAGAAATCACTTATGATTCTCATCAAGTCAGTCTGCATTTGTATAGATAAAAACAGAATTAACATTTCATTTAGTTAACCTTGCATTAGAGGTTGTATGTGGTGATGGCTTGTGCTAAAATTCAACGATATTTACTTTATTTATTTGGATAATTGTTGAATTTTTTTTGGACCACTTTTTCAGGTTAAAAAAAGTGGGTGTGGGTTCAGGTCGAACTTTACATATGTTGAACTTTGGACCTCAGTAAGATTCAGATTTTTTTTTAGGAGATCAGAATGGTAATAATTGATTATTCCAATCAACTGCTCGCAAAGAGTTCAGATAGGCAGGAAGTTGGGTTGAGGATCCTCGATTGGGTGCTTGGATGGGCTGGGGTGAGGATCAGCAGTCGGGAGCTTGGATGTGTGGGCGGTCAGGTCCAAAAATATGGGTGTTGACTTTTACATGATATTGATGATTACACTAGTACATATTGTTATGATCTCACAGGACCCCAATACCCATCAGCAATAGATGTTCACCAAGACAAAAGGATTTTTCATCAAAAGTTGCTTTTAATTATATTTAAACATGAAAATAGAATCAAACTTTAACTTCTCACTATGGACTTATTTAATCCCCTTCTAATACTAAGCGCAAGTGTTTTTAACGTGTGTGTAAGTTTTTAAAAGTTTTATGTTTCACAGTCCAATCTCACTTCTTTCCTTCAAGTTCCCTGATTGCAGGCAATGCTTATAGTGTGCACAGAATTTAAAATGTATAAAGTTCACTCGGCTTTGGTGCTTGAAAGTTAAATGGTTACCACTCAGGAAGGTTCTTGTTGGTTTTCAGAGAGATTTGTTGTTCCTTTTTATCATCCACTTAAATGTCCACTTAAAATGAAATTTGCCCCTTCAGGGTTTTCCAGATGATTACCTTTTTCCTTCAGGTCACCACAGAGTTCCTTTTAATTTCTCTTATTCCAGGTAAAACATTAGACTGCCAGTGCTCTCCTCTTGCATTAACCACAAGGGCTTTGATCAGGGTGAATCAAGCACTTACAACCTGTCATTTGGAAGCTTGTTCTGTTTACAATCCGAGCTGCTGTTGTTGGCTGTAACACTAGAAATGATCACACTCTTGTGCTCACTCGCTCGCAGGCACTCTTCCAGACAGCAGTGGCTCCGACATGCTTTTTCATCTGTTGCCTTTTGCAAACAACAATCCATTAAATTCCTCCAAGTTGCTGTGCAAGATGATAAGTTGACAAAAAAATGTTTTGGTCATTATAGAGGGGGGAATGCTTTCAAGATCTGCAAGGTAATATTGCAGTTATATAAAGTTCTGGTTAAACCCCACTTAGAGCATTGTGTACAGTTCTGATCACCTTAATACTTCAATAATGCAAATGTTTGGGTTAAGGTGCAGAGGAAATTTACCAGGATGCTGCCTGGAGTACAGTCCAATTGCTAGGGAGAAAGGGTGAGTGAGCTAAGGCTTATCTCTTTGGAGCAAAAGAGAATGAGGGTGACTTAATTGAGGTGAATAAGTTTTTAAATGAAGAAATGTTTTTATAGACACAGCACCATAACAAGCACTTCTGGCTACATACCTGCACCACAGAAATGTGACCAATTATTCCACTATGCCCAAATGGCTACAGGATGGTAACAGGCCATTTTGCCCAACAAGTTTATGCTGCTGAATTTTTGCCCGATTTACATCCGTTTTATGCCCCGTTTTATGCCCCGATTTATGCCCCGATTTATGCCCCGATTTATGCCCCGATTTATGCCCCGATTTATGCCCCGATTTATGCCCCGATTTATGCTCCGATTTATGCTCCGATTTATGCTCCGATTTATGCCCCGATTTATGCCCCGATTTATGCCCCGATTTATGCCCCGATTTATGCCCCGATTTATGCCCCGATTTATGCCCCGATTTATGCCCCGATTTATTGCCCCGATTTATGCCCCGATTTATGCCCCGATTTATGCCCCGATTTATGCCCCGATTTATGCCCCGATTTATGCCCCGATTTATGCCCCGATTTATGCCCCGATTTATGCCCCGATTTATGCCCCGATTTATGCCCCGATTTATGCCCCGATTTATGCCCCGATTTATGCCCCGATTTATGCCCCGATTTATGCCCCGATTTATGCCCGCAGATACGCCGCAGGTACGCCCCCTGTCAGAGAAATCTGCCCTCACCTAAAGTCTCTAGCCAAAATGCCTTTTTTCGGTCTACTTTCCAGTTTTAAAACTAGTGTCTGACTTGAAAGATTGGCTTTCATTTTCTTGCTGCAGAAGTGACCATCCTATAGAATCGTCCCAATTCTTTTAAAATATTTGGAATCCAAGAACATGACAACACAGATACTGACCTTTCATCATTTCTTGTGTGAGCTTAACTTTTTTCTGTCAATTCCCACTGAGCTACACCCAGATCTTACCCCTCCATCCTTCTGTGTCCATGTATCTGTCCAAATTTTTCTTAAATATCAAAATTGAGCCTATATTTACCACTTGGCTGGCAGCTCATTCCAGATTCGCACCACTATCTGCGAGAAGAAATTATCGCTAATGTTCAATTTAAAATTCCCCCTTTCACCCTTAACGCATGTTCACTGATTTTTAATCTTTCCTCACCTCAATGGAAAAAGCCTGGCTTGTATTTACTCCATCTATACCCTCAAAATTTCGTATACATCTATCAACTCATCCTTCATGCTTCAGGGAATTAAATTCTAACTTGTTTAACCTTTCCCTGCAACCCAGTTCCTGAAGTCTGCTCAACATCCTTATAAATCTGCTCTGCACTCTTTTCACCTTGTTGATATATTTCCTGTAGTTATGTGGCCCAATCTGTGCACAATACTCCAAATTTTGCCTCACCAATGTCTCATACAACTTCAACATAACATCCCAACTCTTGTACTCAGTCTTTGGATTTATGAATACCAATGTGCCAAAAGCTCTCTTTCTGACCCTATCTACTTGTCATATCACTTTCAAGGACTCAGCAGCAATCCTCAAAGCACACCACGGGTCATTGCCAGCAGCCAGGAAGGCAATCATTCACTCATCAACTTAAAAAAATACACTAAAAAACCTGAGCAGCCTATCCTGAGGATCTGTTGAATAGTTTAAAACATTACTCCGGTCTACACCGACAGATAACAAACACAGCAAGAATTGTATTGCCTGGAAAGGAAGAGTTAATTCATAGAATAACACCAGTTATATCCCATGAAAATCATCAAAAAATGGTTTCCAGCTTTCTTCAAACTTAGCAGTGGTTTCTCAAGACGACTTCTGATGTTTTCCAGATTTAAGAAAGACAACACGAGAAAACTATTGATATAATGTAGGAGAATCAGTGTCTTTCCATTTAAGTAAAATGGCTCTTCCAGCTAATAGAGTAGAAAAAGCTACCACTCGATTATGCAGAAGTAGATATACAACTAAAATCCAAAAAAAAGAACAGTTGAGGGGTCAGGTTGTAATTGAAAAACCAGAATCATTGATTGAGTTGAAAAAAAAAATTCCATAATTTTTATAACACTGAACATGATTAAAACCTATGAGTCAATGAAGCCACTTCAATATTGCATCCGTCACAGGTGGAGCTTGTATTAGGAAAAATGCAAGCTAGTCTATCTTTAGACATAGAAGCTCTATGAACTATTTTCAGCTGTGTTAAAGAAAGATGTGCACAAAGTGAAGAAGTAGTAACTAATCTGGTAATTCTTCCCCATATTTCAGGAGGTAATGTTACTTTCAAAAATTGATAAGAAGTATGAAAAAACATGGTGTTAGTTAAAACCCAATATGAAAAAACATGGTGTTAGTTAAAACCCAAGTACCAAGTTTGCTCAAAATCTGTCATAAAAGAAGTTTGTGCTGCCAAATTTATGCACTAATTAGTACCTCAGTGCCCCCGAATTGCCCCCGAATTGCCCCCGAATTGCGCCCGAATTGCGCCCGGATTGCCCCCGGATTGCCCCCGGATTGCCCCCGGATTGCCCCCGGATTGCCCCCGGATTGCCCCCGGATTGCCCCCGGATTGCCCCCGGATTGCCCCCGGATTGCCCCCGGATTGCCCCCGGATTGCCCCCGGATTGCCCCCGGATTGCCCCCGGATTGCCCCCGGATTGCCCCCGGATTGCCCCCGGATTGCCCCCGGATTGCCCCCGGATTGCCCCCGGATTGCCCCCGGATTGCCCCCGGATTGCCCCCGGATTGCCCCCGGATTGCCCCCGGATTGCCCCCGGATTGCCCCCGGATTGCCCCCGGATTGCCCCCGGATTGCCCCCGGATTGCCCCCGGATTGCCCCCGGATTGCCCCCGGATTGCCCCCGGATTGCCCCCGGATTGCCCCCGGATTGCCCCCGGATTGCCCCCGGATTGCCCCCGGATTGCCCCCGGATTGCCCCCGGATTGCCCCCGGATTGCCCCCGGATTGCCCCCGGATTGCCCCCGGATTGCCCCCGGATTGCCCCCGGATTGCCCCCGGATTGCCCCCGGATTGCCCCCGGATTGCCCCCGGATTGCCCCCGGATTGCCCCCGGATTGCCCCCGGATTGCCCCCGGATTGCCCCCGGATTGCCCCCGGATTGCCCCCGGATTGCCCCCGGATTGCCCCCGGATTGCCCCCGGATTGCCCCCGGATTGCCCCCGGATTGCCCCCGGATTGCCCCCGGATTGCCCCCGGATTGCCCCCGGATTGCCCCCGGATTGCCCCCGGATTGCCCCCGGATTGCCCCCGGATTGCCCCCGGATTGCCCCCGGATTGCCCCCGGATTGCCCCCGGATTGCCCCCGGATTGCCCCCGGATTGCCCCCGGATTGCCCCCGGATTGCCCCCGGATTGCCCCCGGATTGCCCCCGGATTGCCCCCGGATTGCCCCCGGATTGCCCCCGGATTGCCCCCGGATTGCCCCCGGATTGCCCCCGGATTGCCCCCGGATTGCCCCCGGATTGCCCCCGGATTGCCCCCGGATTGCCCCCGGATTGCCCCCGGATTGCCCCCGGATTGCCCCCGGATTGCCCCCGGATTGCCCCCGGATTGCCCCCGGATTGCCCCCGGATTGCCCCCGGATTGCCCCCGGATTGCCCCCGGATTGCCCCCGGATTGCCCCCGGATTGCCCCCGGATTGCCCCCGGATTGCCCCCGGATTGCCCCCGGATTGCCCCCGGATTGCCCCCGGATTGCCCCCGGATTGCCCCCGGATTGCCCCCGGATTGCCCCCGGATTGCCCCCGGATTGCCCCCGGATTGCCCCCGGATTGCCCCCGGATTGCCCCCGGATTGCCCCCGGATTGCCCCCGGATTGCCCCCGGATTGCCCCCGGATTGCCCCCGGATTGCCCCCGGATTGCCCCCGGATTGCCCCCGGATTGCCCCCGGATTGCCCCCGGATTGCCCCCGGATTGCCCCCGGATTGCCCCCGGATTGCCCCCGGATTGCCCCCGGATTGCCCCCGGATTGCCCCCGGATTGCCCCCGGATTGCCCCCGGATTGCCCCCGGATTGCCCCCGGATTGCCCCCGGATTGCCCCCGGATTGCCCCCGGATTGCCCCCGGATTGCCCCCGGATTGCCCCCGGATTGCCCCCGGATTGCCCCCGGATTGCCCCCGGATTGCCCCCGGATTGCCCCCGGATTGCCCCCGGATTGCCCCCGGATTGCCCCCGGATTGCCCCCGGATTGCCCCCGGATTGCCCCCGGATTGCCCCCGGATTGCCCCCGGATTGCCCCCGGATTGCCCCCGGATTGCCCCCGGATTGCCCCCGGATTGCCCCCGGATTGCCCCCGGATTGCCCCCGGATTGCCCCCGGATTGCCCCCGGATTGCCCCCGGATTGCCCCCGGATTGCCCCCGGATTGCCCCCGGATTGCCCCCGGATTGCCCCCGGATTGCCCCCGGATTGCCCCCGGATTGCCCCCGGATTGCCCCCGGATTGCCCCCGGATTGCCCCCGGATTGCCCCCGGATTGCCCCCGGATTGCCCCCGGATTGCCCCCGGATTGCCCCCGGATTGCCCCCGGATTGCCCCCGGATTGCCCCCGGATTGCCCCCGGATTGCCCCCGGATTGCCCCCGGATTGCCCCCGGATTGCCCCCGGATTGCCCCCGGATTGCCCCCGGATTGCCCCCGGATTGCCCCCGGATTGCCCCCGGATTGCCCCCGGATTGCCCCCGGATTGCCCCCGGATTGCCCCCGGATTGCCCCCGGATTGCCCCCGGATTGCCCCCGGATTGCCCCCGGATTGCCCCCGGATTGCCCCCGGATTGCCCCCGGATTGCCCCCGGATTGCCCCCGGATTGCCCCCGGATTGCCCCCGGATTGCCCCCGGATTGCCCCCGGATTGCCCCCGGATTGCCCCCGGATTGCCCCCGGATTGCCCCCGGATTGCCCCCGGATTGCCCCCGGATTGCCCCCGGATTGCCCCCGGATTGCCCCCGGATTGCCCCCGGATTGCCCCCGGATTGCCCCCGGATTGCCCCCGGATTGCCCCCGGATTGCCCCCGGATTGCCCCCGGATTGCCCCCGGATTGCCCCCGGATTGCCCCCGGATTGCCCCCGGATTGCCCCCGGATTGCCCCCGGATTGCCCCCGGATTGCCCCCGGATTGCCCCCGGATTGCCCCCGGATTGCCCCCGGATTGCCCCCGGATTGCCCCCGGATTGCCCCCGGATTGCCCCCGGATTGCCCCCGGATTGCCCCCGGATTGCCCCCGGATTGCCCCCGGATTGCCCCCGGATTGCCCCCGGATTGCCCCCGGATTGCCCCCGGATTGCCCCCGGATTGCCCCCGGATTGCCCCCGGATTGCCCCCGGATTGCCCCCGGATTGCCCCCGGATTGCCCCCGGATTGCCCCCGGATTGCCCCCGGATTGCCCCCGGATTGCCCCCGGATTGCCCCCGGATTGCCCCCGGATTGCCCCCGGATTGCCCCCGGATTGCCCCCGGATTGCCCCCGGATTGCCCCCGGATTGCCCCCGGATTGCCCCCGGATTGCCCCCGGATTGCCCCCGGATTGCCCCCGGATTGCCCCCGGATTGCCCCCGGATTGCCCCCGGATTGCCCCCGGATTGCCCCCGGATTGCCCCCGGATTGCCCCCGGATTGCCCCCGGATTGCCCCCGGATTGCCCCCGGATTGCCCCCGGATTGCCCCCGGATTGCCCCCGGATTGCCCCCGGATTGCCCCCGGATTGCCCCCGGATTGCCCCCGGATTGCCCCCGGATTGCCCCCGGATTGCCCCCGGATTGCCCCCGGATTGCCCCCGGATTGCCCCCGGATTGCCCCCGGATTGCCCCCGGATTGCCCCCGGATTGCCCCCGGATTGCCCCCGGATTGCCCCCGGATTGCCCCCGGATTGCCCCCGGATTGCCCCCGGATTGCCCCCGGATTGCCCCCGGATTGCCCCCGGATTGCCCCCGGATTGCCCCCGGATTGCCCCCGGATTGCCCCCGGATTGCCCCCGGATTGCCCCCGGATTGCCCCCGGATTGCCCCCGGATTGCCCCCGGATTGCCCCCGGATTGCCCCCGGATTGCCCCCGGATTGCCCCCGGATTGCCCCCGGATTGCCCCCGGATTGCCCCCGGATTGCCCCCGGATTGCCCCCGGATTGCCCCCGGATTGCCCCCGGATTGCCCCCGGATTGCCCCCGGATTGCCCCCGGATTGCCCCCGGATTGCCCCCGGATTGCCCCCGGATTGCCCCCGGATTGCCCCCGGATTGCCCCCGGATTGCCCCCGGATTGCCCCCGGATTGCCCCCGGATTGCCCCCGGATTGCCCCCGGATTGCCCCCGGATTGCCCCCGGATTGCCCCCGGATTGCCCCCGGATTGCCCCCGGATTGCCCCCGGATTGCCCCCGGATTGCCCCCGGATTGCCCCCGGATTGCCCCCGGATTGCCCCCGGATTGCCCCCGGATTGCCCCCGGATTGCCCCCGGATTGCCCCCGGATTGCCCCCGGATTGCCCCCGGATTGCCCCCGGATTGCCCCCGGATTGCCCCCGGATTGCCCCCGGATTGCCCCCGGATTGCCCCCGGATTGCCCCCGGATTGCCCCCGGATTGCCCCCGGATTGCCCCCGGATTGCCCCCGGATTGCCCCCGGATTGCCCCCGGATTGCCCCCGGATTGCCCCCGGATTGCCCCCGGATTGCCCCCGGATTGCCCCCGGATTGCCCCCGGATTGCCCCCGGATTGCCCCCGGATTGCCCCCGGATTGCCCCCGGATTGCCCCCGGATTGCCCCCGGATTGCCCCCGGATTGCCCCCGGATTGCCCCCGGATTGCCCCCGGATTGCCCCCGGATTGCCCCCGGATTGCCCCCGGATTGCCCCCGGATTGCCCCCGGATTGCCCCCGGATTGCCCCCGGATTGCCCCCGGATTGCCCCCGGATTGCCCCCGGATTGCCCCCGGATTGCCCCCGGATTGCCCCCGGATTGCCCCCGGATTGCCCCCGGATTGCCCCCGGATTGCCCCCGGATTGCCCCCGGATTGCCCCCGGATTGCCCCCGGATTGCCCCCGGATTGCCCCCGGATTGCCCCCGGATTGCCCCCGGATTGCCCCCGGATTGCCCCCGGATTGCCCCCGGATTGCCCCCGGATTGCCCCCGGATTGCCCCCGGATTGCCCCCGGATTGCCCCCGGATTGCCCCCGGATTGCCCCCGGATTGCCCCCGGATTGCCCCCGGATTGCCCCCGGATTGCCCCCGGATTGCCCCCGGATTGCCCCCGGATTGCCCCCGGATTGCCCCCGGATTGCCCCCGGATTGCCCCCGGATTGCCCCCGGATTGCCCCCGGATTGCCCCCGGATTGCCCCCGGATTGCCCCCGGATTGCCCCCGGATTGCCCCCGGATTGCCCCCGGATTGCCCCCGGATTGCCCCCGGATTGCCCCCGGATTGCCCCCGGATTGCCCCCGGATTGCCCCCGGATTGCCCCCGGATTGCCCCCGGATTGCCCCCGGATTGCCCCCGGATTGCCCCCGGATTGCCCCCGGATTGCCCCCGGATTGCCCCCGGATTGCCCCCGGATTGCCCCCGGATTGCCCCCGGATTGCCCCCGGATTGCCCCCGGATTGCCCCCGGATTGCCCCCGGATTGCCCCCGGATTGCCCCCGGATTGCCCCCGGATTGCCCCCGGATTGCCCCCGGATTGCCCCCGGATTGCCCCCGGATTGCCCCCGGATTGCCCCCGGATTGCCCCCGGATTGCCCCCGGATTGCCCCCGGATTGCCCCCGGATTGCCCCCGGATTGCCCCCGGATTGCCCCCGGATTGCCCCCGGATTGCCCCCGGATTGCCCCCGGATTGCCCCCGGATTGCCCCCGGATTGCCCCCGGATTGCCCCCGGATTGCCCCCGGATTGCCCCCGGATTGCCCCCGGATTGCCCCCGGATTGCCCCCGGATTGCCCCCGGATTGCCCCCGGATTGCCCCCGGATTGCCCCCGGATTGCCCCCGGATTGCCCCCGGATTGCCCCCGGATTGCCCCCGGATTGCCCCCGGATTGCCCCCGGATTGCCCCCGGATTGCCCCCGGATTGCCCCCGGATTGCCCCCGGATTGCCCCCGGATTGCCCCCGGATTGCCCCCGGATTGCCCCCGGATTGCCCCCGGATTGCCCCCGGATTGCCCCCGGATTGCCCCCGGATTGCCCCCGGATTGCCCCCGGATTGCCCCCGGATTGCCCCCGGATTGCCCCCGGATTGCCCCCGGATTGCCCCCGGATTGCCCCCGGATTGCCCCCGGATTGCCCCCGGATTGCCCCCGGATTGCCCCCGGATTGCCCCCGGATTGCCCCCGGATTGCCCCCGGATTGCCCCCGGATTGCCCCCGGATTGCCCCCGGATTGCCCCCGGATTGCCCCCGGATTGCCCCCGGATTGCCCCCGGATTGCCCCCGGATTGCCCCCGGATTGCCCCCGGATTGCCCCCGGATTGCCCCCGGATTGCCCCCGGATTGCCCCCGGATTGCC
The DNA here is from genome assembly GCF_036971445.1 of Narcine bancroftii. Taxonomy (NCBI): domain Eukaryota; kingdom Metazoa; phylum Chordata; class Chondrichthyes; order Torpediniformes; family Narcinidae; genus Narcine; species Narcine bancroftii. Next base: position 217,151,613 of record NC_091469.1, on the reverse strand, counting down.
CCCGGATTGCCCCCGGATTGCCCCCGGATTGCCCCCGGATTGCCCCCGGATTGCCCCCGGATTGCCCCCGGATTGCCCCCGGATTGCCCCCGGATTGCCCCCGGATTGCCCCCGGATTGCCCCCGGATTGCCCCCGGATTGCCCCCGGATTGCCCCCGGATTGCCCCCGGATTGCCCCCGGATTGCCCCCGGATTGCCCCCGGATTGCCCCCGGATTGCCCCCGGATTGCCCCCGGATTGCCCCCGGATTGCCCCCGGATTGCCCCCGGATTGCCCCCGGATTGCCCCCGGATTGCCCCCGGATTGCCCCCGGATTGCCCCCGGATTGCCCCCGGATTGCCCCCGGATTGCCCCCGGATTGCCCCCGGATTGCCCCCGGATTGCCCCCGGATTGCCCCCGGATTGCCCCCGGATTGCCCCCGGATTGCCCCCGGATTGCCCCCGGATTGCCCCCGGATTGCCCCCGGATTGCCCCCGGATTGCCCCCGGATTGCCCCCGGATTGCCCCCGGATTGCCCCCGGATTGCCCCCGGATTGCCCCCGGATTGCCCCCGGATTGCCCCCGGATTGCCCCCGGATTGCCCCCGGATTGCCCCCGGATTGCCCCCGGATTGCCCCCGGATTGCCCCCGGATTGCCCCCGGATTGCCCCCGGATTGCCCCCGGATTGCCCCCGGATTGCCCCCGGATTGCCCCCGGATTGCCCCCGGATTGCCCCCGGATTGCCCCCGGATTGCCCCCGGATTGCCCCCGGATTGCCCCCGGATTGCCCCCGGATTGCCCCCGGATTGCCCCCGGATTGCCCCCGGATTGCCCCCGGATTGCCCCCGGATTGCCCCCGGATTGCCCCCGGATTGCCCCCGGATTGCCCCCGGATTGCCCCCGGATTGCCCCCGGATTGCCCCCGGATTGCCCCCGGATTGCCCCCGGATTGCCCCCGGATTGCCCCCGGATTGCCCCCGGATTGCCCCCGGATTGCCCCCGGATTGCCCCCGGATTGCCCCCGGATTGCCCCCGGATTGCCCCCGGATTGCCCCCGGATTGCCCCCGGATTGCCCCCGGATAGGCAGGAAGTTGGGTTCAGGATCCTCGATCAGGAGTTTGGATTGGCTGCGGTGAGGATCAGCAGTCGGGAGCTTGGATGTGTGGGTGGACAGTTCCAAAAATATGGGTGTTGACTTTTACATGATATCGATGATTACACTATTATATATTGTTATGAGCCCAGAGGACCCCAAAACCCATCACCCATAGATATTCACCAAGACAAATGGTTACTTAAACAAAAGTTGCTTTTAATTATATTTAAACATGAAAATACAACCAAACTTTAACTTCTCACTATTGACTTTTTTAATCCCTTTCTAATTCTAAGCGCAAGTGTATTTAATGAGTGTGTAAGTTTTTACAAGTTTTCTGTTTCACAGTCCAATCTCACTTCTTTACTTCAAGTTCACTGGTTGCAGGCAACTCTTTTAGTGTGCACCGAATTTAAAATGTATAAAGTTCACTTGGTTTTGGTGCTTGAAAGGTAAATGATTACCACTCAGGAAGGTTCTTCTTGGTTTTCAGAGGGATTTATTGTTCCTTCTTAAGCACTTCATATGAATTTTGCCCCTTCAGGATTTTCCAGATGATAACCTTTTTCTTTCAGTTCACCACAGAGTGCCTTTTCGTTTCTCTTATTCCAGGTGAAACATTAGACAGACAGTGCTCTCCTCTTGCATTAACCACAAGGGTTTTGATCAGGGTGAATCAAGCACTTATACCTGGGGTCCTCCCATTTGTTGTGCAACATATAACAGTCAACCTGAGAGCATGCCTTAGAAGTACTTGCAAATCAAGGTCATTTGTAGTTCTCATGAAATAGCGAGAACAGGGAAGTTTTACTGATGTCTGACCAATATATTTGGCTTCCCTACAAAAAAAATAAGAAAATTGGGACATTCATTTTGCATCTCACCCAAGGTGGAACATGAATCTCAGACTCTCTCTTATGATCAGATGATCACCAATTCCTAATCGCCACATCACCTTTTCTTAAGATGTTCAATCTAGCAACATTACACAGTAATACAGTATTCATTTCAATTTAAACACAAACACAGACATCAACATATCGAACTTTTAAACTATGCAGTTCTTTTTATTTTCGAGATTCAGCCTGTTGGGTGCTTTGATAATGTGTGTGGATCTTCTCAACACAGGTGCCTGTGTCGGCTGTGTTGGTCCACTGCTATCTAGCACTGCTGGTGATTCCTATGTTGCTGTGCAGGCTGGATCTTCTACATTTGTCTGTTCTTGCAGTGTCACTTGGGTTTTCAGCAGGCTCTTTCAACTCCTCCTCAGTATTTGACCATCCTCTATTTTAACAGTATTGGTTCTTGGATTTACTTTCTCCAGAACAGTGGCCTTCTCATCTGAGGTGTTGGAATCTCCAAGTTTCTCTGTGTCATGTTGTTGACATCCTTCCTATATTTCGGCAACAAAAACTGCACACAATATTCCAAATTTGGCCTTACCAGGGAATGATGTACCAGAATTCCTAAATCCCTTTCTTCAACTGCAGTCCTCAATTGTCTACCATTTAACATGTATGAACATGGCTGAGTATTCCTACCAAAATGTAGCACCTCACACTTATCTGTATTAACCTCCACCTGGCATCTTTCTGCCCACTCTTCTAAATGGCCTATATTGCATTGCAAGCTTTGAAAACCTTCCTTAGTGTCCCCAACACCACCAATCGTAGTATCATCTGCTTACTTACTAATTATATTTACCACCCTATCATCCAGATCATTAATATATATGACAAACAACAATGGACCCAGTACTGATCACTGAGTCATTCCACGAGACACCGTCCTCCAATTTGACAAACAATTTTACACCACTATTCTCTGGCATCTCCCACTCAATCATTGTTGAATCCATTTCACTACTACAACATTAATTGCTAATGCTTGAACCTTCCTAATTAACCTCTTATGCAGAACCCTTATGCAAAGTCCACATAGACAACATCTGCAGCCTTCCCTTCGTCAACCTTCTTAGTATCTGGCTCAAAATATTATATAAGATTTGTTAAACATGATCTACCATGCATGAAACCATGTTGACTTCTCCTGATCAGTCCCTGTCTATCCAAATAATTGTATATTCCACCTCTAAGAACACTCTCCATTTATGTACCTACCACTGATGTCAGACTCATGGGCCTATAATTATCCAGTTTACTGTTAGGTCCTTTTGTTTAAACAGTGGAACAACATGAGCAACCCTCCAATCCTCTGACTTCTCCCTCATGGCTACTGACATTTTAAATATTTCTCAAAGAGCCCCCACTATTTCTTCATTAACCTCCATCAAGGTCCTAGAGAATATCTTATCAGTGATTTAGCCACCTTTATTCTCTTTAAAATAGACTCAATTTTGTTTCCTTAGTGAATAATGAAGAAAAAACACATTTAAAATTTCCCCTGTCTCTTCTGACTCCTCACATCGCCTACCCCTCTGATCCTCAAGGGGCCCAATTTTATCCCTCACTATTCTTTTACTTTTAATGTACCTGTAGAAACCCTTTGGATGTATTTTTACCTTGCCTGCCTTCTCCAGCCTCTCCTTATAATGTAAACCTATAATTCAAGTGAATCTTTTCTGCACCAGTTGTTGCATGACATCCCTGCCCCTGTACTCAGTGGCCTAACCGGAGAACGCAAGTTGCTAAATGCCTTCTTCATCAGACTTTCTACTTGTCTCTTCACTTTTGTGGAACTATGTACATGCACTGTCTCGTCTCTCTGCTCACTAACACTTTGCAGGGCCCAGTCGTTCACAATAATGCAGTAATTAAGTTCCTGGACTAATAATATAGAGGCACAAGTAAAGACTAAATTGGGGGAAAAAAACAATAGATATTAGTCAGAATGAGGCCAGAATCATTCATTATTATGAGCACCTATTGGGTTACTAATGTCATTCAGGGAGGAAATATGCCATTTTTATTTGTTCAGGTTTATATATTAATAAATCTAAAGCAATTTGGTTAAGTTATTTTGGGATTGGCAATTATTGCTGGACTTGCCAATGTTGCTGAGGTTTAGTTCTTAGTCAAGACTTAACAATTACAGGGGTGTGGCCTGATGGCAAAGGAAGAAGAGGTGTGATTCCGTCTTTTCCCAGTTGGACTGATAAATACCCGAATTAAAATACTTTAAAAGTCTGAAAAGTCTGCTCAGAAGTAGTCTGAATGTTAAAAGATTTCAATGGCTGCCAATACAAAGAAGTCAAAAACACAGACTGAGAAGAAACTTTCATTTAAAAATACGGAAGAAATGAGGCCTATTTACCAAGTGGAATCCACGGAATCGCTTGGACAGCTACCTAAACAACAACGTGTACCATCTCGGAGGAGTATTACCCCCGGCGCCCTCGAAAGATGGCACCAGGCTTCCGATTTTTTTTTCTTCCTTTCAAGATCAGTGCGCCCGCAATGTCGTGCGCGCTGGAGAAGTTGCAGAATTGATCGAGTCGGCCCCAAAGCGTGATATCGCTATGGGTAAACGCAGAGGCCCGAGGCAACATGTCAGAAGACGCGCCTGCGTGGGCCTCAGCGCTGCCAGGCATGCGTGGTGCGTTAAGCGTACGTGAATTATTAGACTTCGTTGGGGAAGTCAGTCAGCAATGCTCTGAGTATACTGGGTCTGGTTCTGCAGGAGTGCAGACCAGAATTTACAAGAACAACTGAATTAAAAGAACAACAGTTTAAAGCCTTGTCTCAAACTGAACAAACAGGAGAAGAAATACTGACGGCTGCTGAAGGGAAAGAAGGTCGGCCTCATGGTGAAACTAGTGATACTACTTTTGATGCTGTTTTTACAATTTTGAAATTGATAGATCATCCAATAACATGTCAACACAAATGTCTACTTCGATTGGTCATGGATTTATGAATATGACTGAAAAAATGAAGAGTATTTGCGAAGAAGTTTCTGTTAAGAAAGATATCTCTGTCGTCAAAGCTTATGTTAATAGCTGCTTGATTAGAGTGAATATAGTTCAAGATAATTTTTAAAAGATAGAAGGTGCCTTTCAAGTTTGTAAAGAACAAGTGGTCTGAAATAAAGAAAATATAGAAAAATTGGAAGATTCTTTTGTCGGATGGGAAATTCAGAAGAAGGACTTGTTGAAGAAAATAGACTCTTTGGAAAATCAAAGTTGCTGGAATAATGTTAAAATAGTGAGAATTCCTGAAGGAGTTGAAGGTCTGGATCCAATAATTTATTTTTAATGGATCCCCGAAGCATTAAGATTGGCATTTTTTCCAGAAGGTTTGGAATTACATAGAGCACATAGGGTTCTACAAAGGTAAGCATACTTGGGTCAACCTCCAAGTGCAGTTTTGATTCATTGTCTACAATGCCATGATAATGAATATGTATGAGATGTACCGGAAGTCACGTGCTATGAGAGAGAGATAAGAACACAAGCAGGAGAACAAAGGAAACCAGAGAATAAAAAGACACTAAGAAGTTTACCTGATAAACTTGTGTTTAATGTTTTATTAACTTCACATTTCGGGTCATAAATGTGACATTGGCGACGAGGATGGGATAAGCTTGAAGAAAATTAAAGACTAAACAAGATTACAGAGGATTACAGACAACTTCAAGGTGATAAGAATTTTCTCTTTCACTCAGTACTTATGTGGCTGGAATATTTCCTCATGACTGGTGCAGACGGTGACTTTCTAACAGATAGTGGAATGGCTCATTTTGACCCAACGGTTGATGCAAGCACTGTAAGTGTGAAGTGGAAGGCATGGCTGGAAGAATTTGAATTCTACGCCGACAGTCATGGCCTATTTCTAGATACTGGTACGGTTGAACAAAAAGCGCAGAGAAGGGCGTTACTTCTTTTCACTGCAGGACCCTCAGTTCGGGAAACATTTAAGACACTTTTGTATACTGGAAGAAAGGATGAGTACCGGAAAGCGGTAGATGCATTAAATGCACACTTTGTAGTGACACCGAATGCTATATTTCAACGCCATTTGTTTCGGAGAACGAGACAAGAAGATGGCCAGACAATTGCTCAGTACGTGACGAGACTACGCCAGCTAGCTGTTGGATGCAATTACATGCCAGCTGATTTGGACAACCAATTATTGGATCAAGTCATACAGCACTGCAGATCAGATAAACTCAGAAGACGTCTACTGGAAACAGGGAGTGAGTTGGAACTCACCGATGCTTTACCATTGCTGCTGCATTAGAGGCTGTTGAAGGGCAATTTCATACCATGACCCTGAAAGACAACTCAAGCCAGCAAATTAAGAGGCTCTCACATCGCCATAATCAGCCAAGATATACGTCGTCACAGGACATGGTATGTTATCGATGTGGAAACGGAGGTCACTTTGGAAAAGACCCATATTGCCAGGCCAAAGGCAAAGTTTGCAGAAAGTGTGGAGGTAAGGAACACTTTGCAAAGAAGTGCAAAAGCAAGTCCAATGCAGAGTACAACTTACAAAGGCAAAGCCTGGGGGAAAGGAAAGTATCCTGGAAAGAAAGATACCATTCGCCAGATAGACGGTGACGATGATGATACCAAGGAGGAACAGAGTTGTTACCAATTTACGTTGAATGAAGTACATCATGAGAAGGTCCCAGTGATCATTGGTGTGGTGACAGTGCAGGTCATTGTAGACTCAGGCAGTGACAGTAATGTGATTGATCGACATTTATGGGAGAAGTTGAAAAGGAAAAAGATCATCTGTACCTCAAAGAAGTGTTCCAAGAAACTGTATCCATACACAGCAACCAAGCCATTGCAGACCATTGGATGTTTTACTGCAACTGTGGAAGCTGGAGATAAGTACACCAAAGCGGAGTTTATGGTCATAGAAGCGAGGGGAGAACCATTGCAGAGTAGAAGCACAGCGCAAGACCTGGCAATACTTCATATTGGAGCTTGTGTCAATTCAATTCAGTCATACGAGGATATGAAGCAAGAATTCCCCGCAGTCTTCCAAGGAGTAGGAAAGCTGAAAGGTCGACAATTGAAGCCAGCGGTAGATGAAACAGTCAAACCCAAGGCACAACCAATGCACCGAACTCCGTTTGAACTTCGTTGGAAAGTCGAAACCAAAATTAAAGAATTGATCGAACAAGGGTAAAATATCTGTCAGGCTCCAATATATTAAAATAAGTTAATTCCTTTTACATAGATTAATAGATTTTTAAGAAATTGTAAAAGTAAAGGAATAAATAATTGCAGGATTGCTTTGAAGAGGGTGAATTTTTATCATTTAAACAACTTAGAGAGAAATTTGGAATTTCAGGGAATTCTTTGTTTATTATCAAATTAGAGCATTAGTAAAAGAACATTTTTGAAGAGAATTGAAAATTTCTAAGTTGATGAAATTTCAGACTATGATTTTTCATTTTTTGGATAAGGGTTTTATTTCAGAGATGTATGCCTTGTTACAAGACACTATGGAAGAAATAAACTTTGATAAATCTAGGATTAAATGGGAAAGTGATTTAACTTGTGATATTGACCAGACTCACTGGGAGAGGATGTGTTTGGAAGGTGTGAATCAATTGCTTAATGTAAGATATAGTATGATTAATGATAAGTTTTTGAATCCAGTATATCAAACTCTGAGAAATTGAGGAAATATGGATTGAGTAATTCCGAGTTGTGTTTTAGATGTGGATTATGTGTTGGAACTTTTCTACACTCGGTCTGGCTTTGTGATAATGTTCAATCGTACTGGGATAAAATTAGGGATTTTCTTCAATATTTGTTTAAAATTCAATTTTAATTTAGATCCCAAAATTTTCTTGCTGTGTGGAATTGTTCCGTTTTTGGACTTGGGGTGAGATAAGTTTGAGATAGCCATTTTGCATTTAGCATTGACGGTGGCACGTAAATGTATTGCAATTTCTTGGAAAGCTGAAGTTGAGATAAATGTAAATTGTTGGCATAATGAGTTGAAGTCTTATATTTATATGGAAAAAATAACTTATAATTTACATGATAATTTTGATTTTTTTTCATGAAGATGTGGTCACCTTATTTGAGATGTATGAACTTTGTAATATCTTATATTGTGATAAATGTTTTTGCTTCCCTTGTGGGGTCTCTTGAGGGAGGTGGGGAAGGGATGGGATAGTTGTAATTTTACTTTCAATGTTTATGTTAGGATTTTGATTGTTGGGGTGAGGAAGGGATGGGACAGTTCTAGTTTTAGTTTTAATGTTATGGATTTTGTAAAAGTTTTTGTTTGAAAATTTTTAAATTAAGTTTAAAAAAAGACTTAACAATTACAAATTGAACTTCATATCCATTGACATCCTATGAACTACAAAGGGTAAAAAAAAAGTATATGCATGGCAGATACAGCAGAATATACCAGATAAATACTTCTAGCACTGAATGCCCAGTGTGTTTAATTTAATGTTGAAAGAATAAAAGATTATGTCATATGGGCCCTCAAATCAGGTCTGGCATGAGGTAGAACAATAGTTAGTCCTTGGCCTTAACTCTTCTTTCCCTCCTGGTTTACTATCTCAGTTCCCACATTGCTGATTTGAACTCAACTCTGCCACAGAAATGGGTGTCCAAAATCCTTACTGGAAGTTTGACAAGGGGTTAGCAGTCAATTTTAAAAGACTGGGATTGTGTAAACAGGTGAAGAGTAATTTGGCAGCCATTTTATATTTGCAGTGAGAAGAGCTGTGAAATGGATAATTGGCATAACAGATTTCAACATGGATTTTATTTGAAGGCTGCACCGGTCATTGGAATCAGGTGTCTTGGGCAGTTGGAGTTGAAAAGCTCAGATCAGCAGGACGCTGATTGGGCAATAGAGATCAAGTGATCCAGGGAACTTGTGTCACAGGGTGATATTAATTCACTTCAACTCATCAGTGAAGGGAGTGGGTATTACTGATTGGAGTTCCACATAGTACATGCAGCAGTGAGTAGGAAATTTACAATTTTTTTTCTACATTGGCCTTGTAATCACCCATTGCAGAAACTTTAAAAAATGCATGTATTTTCCTCAGATATTGGAGGGGGAGCAGTATTGACTGGTTCAATCCTGTTCTCTGTAGCTTGTACCCTGTAATGGTGTTGATTTCCTCCAATTTTCTCAAACATCATAACGATGTATATCTTGGTATTTAGCTATGTTACATTGCTACTAGTGTGGATGGATTCTAGAATCAATGGGTATGTGGGAAAATGGATTACTGGGTTATTAATGGCAAAATGGAATTGATCTGAGTTGGTACTAACTTATGGGGCTAAATGTTGATTTAAAAAAAATTATATTGTAAGGAAATATGAACAATATAAAAATATAACATCAGGAATATGGCTCTAAAATATACTCCTCCTCAATAAAAAGGTACACCTCAAAACCTTTCTGAATCTTTCCTTCTCACCTACAATCTATACAGTCGAGATTTAATGCCCAAATCTGTGGAAAAGACTGACTATTTACCTCATCTGTAACCCTCATGATTTTATAAGCAGTGAGTTTCTCCCCCCCCCCACCCCCTCCCCCATAGTTGCCTCCTTCCCAAAATGGAGAAAAATCCCTGTCTATCCAGCCTCTCCCTATAATTCAAGCTTCCTAGTCCAAGTTATATTCAAGTGACTCTTTTCTACGCCAGTTGTCGCTTAATATCCCTGTTCCTGTACTCTATGCCCTAATCAGTGAATGCAAGTTGCCTGGTTGACAAAGCCCCTGATTGCACATCATCCATTTCATGTACCACTACTCTTATCACCTCTTCTGGGCAGAAGAGAGAGAAGAGTTGGTCTGGTGCTCATATTCCACCCCCTCAGCCTTCATATTCAACAGATCCTTTTCTGCAATTTCTACTACCTTCAAAGAATTTCTAGTATCTTCTGGTCTTTCCCAATTTGCAGGGACTGGTCCCTTCGAGGCTCAGTTCCACTCTTCTGTCCCCACCAACCATCTTTCCGTTTGAAAGTGAAGAAGAACCAACTCCTGTCCTTTCACTTTTTCCCTTCCTACTCTCCTGTGGCCCAAAAACAAGTGCTTCTTGCTGACGTAGCGGTACACTTGTCCTTTTTCCATTCTTTTGAACTGCATTCTGTGTTCATCAAGGGGTCTCCTCCACATTGGAGAAAGAAGAGCTCAGGTGACCTGAGGAGCAGCAGTTTGAATTTTAAAAAAGTGAGTTGACAGCAGCAAGAAGCTGATTGGAAGAAGAGAGTTCAGGTGATCTGAGGATCTGCTGCAGTTAGAATTTAAAAAAAAGGCGAGGCAGCAGCAAGAAGCTGATTGGAAGAAGAGAGGTCAGGTGATCTGAGGATCTGCTGCAGTTAGAATTTAAAAAAAAGGCGAGGCGGCAGCGAGAAGCTCAATTTCACTAAAAGTGAGGACAGGCCATTGTCGAAGTGGTAAAGCTTTGGCGAGAGTAGGTCAAAGATGAGGGTTATAATGAGGGTAAGAGAACTGTGTATTACATTAAATTGTTAATAGACTAGGTAGAATATTTGTAGGAATAGTGCTCGGTGGGAAGTGTAGGATATGAGGTCCTTGGTGAAACTCCGTAACCCTGGTGCCCGCATCTGCGCCAGATGTGCTGAGATGTAGCTCCTTGCGGACTGTGTTAAGCAACTGGAGCTGTGGCTTGATGACCAACTGCTCATTAGGGAGGGTGAGGAGATAATAGACAGGAGCTACAGGAAGTTGGTAGAGTGCACCTCTTTGGCTGTTCCCCTCAGTAACCAGTTTATCTCCCGGGATGGTATTGCCGAGGATGGCCTGACACAGGACAAACGTGGTGACCAGGTCTCTAGCAATGAGTTTGGAACCATGATGCAAAAGGTGAAGAGGCATGCAGTTTCAGGCCACAGTTTCAGGAAAATAGGGCAACAAATTAAAACCGAAGTGCAGAAAAATTTCTTTAGCCAGTGGGTTATGAGTCTGACACTTGTTTCCACAGGTGGTAGTGGAAGCAAGGTGATTGATTTTTGTAAGACAGAAATTGACAGGTATTTGAATAGTCAGGGCATCATGTGTATTGGGTAGAAGGTCGGGGAGTGTGGCAGAGTGACAAGCATCAGCTCATGATTAAATGGGTCGATTAGTCGTCTTCTGCTCTTGTATCTTGGGGAGAAACCAAAAATTGTGATTGCTTTGTGGAGCACCTGTGTTCTCCACTCAGAGCTGACTCTTCATCGAGACTCCGTGCTGCTAATGAAGAGGTAATCCTTTCTCTTCAAAGGGAGTTCTGGGAGTCTCTCTCTCACTGCATCCTGTCTGCATTCCCTGCCAACATGGCCTCTCTGCTGTTAGCTTGTGCTGCTGCCCGTGCCCCTTCTGCACTCTTTTCCCTGACTTTTTAATCTGCAACCTGTCTGCTTTTATCTCGTACCTTGACAAAGGGGTCAGGCCTAAAGCATCGGTTATATGTATATCGTTGGACGATGCAGGACCTCCTGAGTTTTTTTAAGCAATTGGTATGAACTTCAATTGCAGCAACTGCTGACTATCCTGTTTCATCTCGCGTCTTCCTGCACTGCATTTCACCTCTGCGACGGTCTTTTGTCACTATCCTTTCTTCCATGTCCTCACACTCCCAACTGCTCCCGTTGACCAGATTTACATCTTATTCCCATGGTCATCCCAGTTTTACCCTGTCAGAGAAATGAACCCTCACCAAAAGTTGTAAAACTGGTGTCTGACATGGAAGTTTTGCTTTCCTTAACTTGCTGCAGAAGTGACAATCCTATAGAATCGTTCCAATTCTTTTAAAATATTTGGAATCCACGAACATGACTACACAGATATTGACCTTTCATCATTTCTAGTGTGTGTTTAACTTTTTCCCGTCAAGTCCCACTGAGCTGCAACCAGATCTTTACCCTCCAAATCTTTTGTGTTCATGTATCTGTCCAAATCTTTCTTAAATATCAAAATTGAGCCTGCATTTACTACTAGCTGGCAGCTCATTCCATATTCCCAATATTTTCTGCGAGAAGAAATTATCCATAATGTTCAATTTGAACTTCCCCCTTTCACACTTAAACCATTTTCATTGATTTTTAATCTTTCCTAACCTCAATGGAAAAAGGCCTAGCTTGTATTTACTCCAGGGATGCTGGAAATCTGTCATAAAAGCAGAAATCACTTATGATTCTCAGCAAGTCAGTGTGCATTTGTTGAGATATAAACAAAAATAACATCTCATTTTGATAACCTTGCATTAGAGGTTGTATGTGGTGATGGCTTGTGCTAAAATTCAACAATATTTATTTATTTAAGTGTGTAATTGTCGAATGTATTTTGGACCACTTTTTCAGGTTAAAAAAAGAGGGGGTGGGTTCAGGTCGACCTTTAAATATGTTGAACTTTAGACCACAGTAAGATTCAGAATTTTTTTTAGGAGATCTGAATGGGAATATTTGATTATTCCCATCAACTGCTCGCAAAGAGTTGAGATAGGCAGGAAGTTGGGTTGAGGATCCGCGATTGGGAGGTTGGATGGGCTGGGATGGGTATCAGGATTCGGGAGCTTGGATGCGTGGGCGGTCAGGTCCAAAAATATGGGTGTTGACTTTTACATGGTATTGATGATTACACTAGTACATACTGTTATGAGCCCAGAGAACCCCAAAGTTCAAATTGAACATAATGGATAATTTCTTCTCGCAGAAAATGTTGGGAATATGGAATGAGCTGCCAGCTAGTAGTAAATGCAGGCTCAATTTTGAACATCAATAGATGTTCACCAAGACAAAAGGTTTCTTCAACAAAAGTTGCTTTTAATTATATTTAAACATGAAAATAGAATCAAACTTTAACTTCTCACTATGGACTTATTTAATCCCCTTCTAATTCTAAGCTCAAGTGTATTTAACGTGTGTGTAAGTTTTTAAAAGTTTTCTGTTACACAGTCCAATCTCAGTTCTTTCCTTCAAGTTCACTGGTTGCAGGCAATTTGTTTAGTGTGCTCAGAATTTAAAATATTAAAAGTTCACAAGTCTTTGGTGCTTGAAAGGTAAATGTTTACCACTCAGGAAGGTTCTTGTTGGTTTTCAGTGAGATTTGTTGTTCCTTTTTAATCAGCCACATCAATTTCCATTTCAAATAAAATTTTCCCCTTCATGGTTTTCCAGATGATTACCTTTTGCTTTCAGGTCACCACATAGTGCATTTTTGTTTCTCTTATTCCAGGTGAAATATTAGACAGCCAGTGCTCTCCTCTGGCATTAACCACCAGGGCTTTGATCAGGCTGAATCAAGCACTTACAACCTGTCCTTTAGAAGCTTGTTCTGTTTTAGTCCCAGTTGCAGTTGTTGGCTGAAACACTAGAAATGATCACAGTGTTGTACGCACTCGCTCGCAAACACTCTTCCAGAGAGCTGTGGCTCCGTCATGCTCTTTCATCTGTTGCCTTTTGCAAACAAACAATCCATTAGATTCCTGAAAGTTGCTGTGCAAGTTGATAATTTGACAAAAAAAATATTTTGGTCATTATTGGGGGTGATTGGTTCAAGAGCTGCAAGGTAATATTGCAGTTATATAAAGTTCTGGTTAAATCCCACTTAGAGCATTGTGTACAGTTCTGATCACCATATTATTTCAATGATGCAAATGTTTGGGATAAGGTGCAGAGCAAATTTACCAGGATGCCCTGGAGTACAGTCCATGTGCTAGGGAGAAAGGTTGAGTGAGCTAAGGCTTATCTCTTTGGAGCAAAAGAGAATGAGGGTGACTTAATTGAGGTGAATAAGTTTTTAAATGAAGAAATGTTTTTGTAGACACAGCACCATAACAAGCACTTCTGGCTACAAACCTGCACCACTGAAATGTGACCAATTATTCCACTATGCCCAAATGCCTACAGGATGGTAACAGGCCATTTTGCCCAACAAGTTTATGCTGCTGAATCTTTGCCCGATTTATGCCCCGCTTCATGCCCCGCTTCATGCCCTGCTTCATGCCCCGCTTCATGCCCCGCTTCATGCCCCGCTTCATGCCCCGCTTCATGCCCCGCTTCATGCCCCGCTTCATGCCCCGCTTCATGCCCCGCTTCATGCCCCGCTTCATGCCCCGCTTCATGCCCCGCTTCATGCCCCGCTTCATGCCCCGCTTCATGCCCCGCTTCATGCCCCGCTTCATGCCCCGCTTCATGCCCCGCTTCATGCCCCGCTTCATGCCCCGCTTCATGCCCCGCTTCATGCCCCGCTTCATGCCCCGCTTCATGCCCCGCTTCATGCCCCGCTTCATGCCCCGCTTCATGCCCCGCTTCATGCCCCGCTTCATGCCCCGCTTCATGCCCCGCTTCATGCCCCGCTTCATGCCCCGCTTCATGCCCCGCTTCATGCCCCGCTTCATGCCCCGCTTCATGCCCCGCTTCATGCCCCGCTTCATGCCCCGCTTCATGCCCCGCTTCATGCCCCGCTTCATGCCCCGCTTCATGCCCCGCTTCATGCCCCGCTTCATGCCCCGCTTCATGCCCCGCTTCATGCCCCGCTTCATGCCCCGCTTCATGCCCCGCTTCATGCCCCGCTTCATGCCCCGCTTCATGCCCCGCTTCATGCCCCGCTTCATGCCCCGCTTCATGCCCCGCTTCATGCCCCGCTTCATGCCCCGCTTCATGCCCCGCTTCATGCCCCGCTTCATGCCCCGCTTCATGCCCCGCTTCATGCCCCGCTTCATGCCCCGCTTCATGCCCCGCTTCATGCCCCGCTTCATGCCCCGCTTCATGCCCCGCTTCATGCCCCGCTTCATGCCCCGCTTCATGCCCCGCTTCATGCCCCGCTTCATGCCCCGCTTCATGCCCCGCTTCATGCCCCGCTTCATGCCCCGCTTCATGCCCCGCTTCATGCCCCGCTTCATGCCCCGCTTCATGCCCCGCTTCATGCCCCGCTTCATGCCCCGCTTCATGCCCCGCTTCATGCCCCGCTTCATGCCCCGCTTCATGCCCCGCTTCATGCCCCGCTTCATGCCCCGCTTCATGCCCCGCTTCATGCCCCGCTTCATGCCCCGCTTCATGCCCCGCTTCATGCCCCGCTTCATGCCCCGCTTCATGCCCCGCTTCATGCCCCGCTTCATGCCCCGCTTCATGCCCCGCTTCATGCCCCGCTTCATGCCCCGCTTCATGCCCCGCTTCATGCCCCGCTTCATGCCCCGCTTCATGCCCCGCTTCATGCCCCGCTTCATGCCCCGCTTCATGCCCCGCTTCATGCCCCGCTTCATGCCCCGCTTCATGCCCCGCTTCATGCCCCGCTTCATGCCCCGCTTCATGCCCCGCTTCATGCCCCGCTTCATGCCCCGCTTCATGCCCCGCTTCATGCCCCGCTTCATGCCCCGCTTCATGCCCCGCTTCATGCCCCGCTTCATGCCCCGCTTCATGCCCCGCTTCATGCCCCGCTTCATGCCCCGCTTCATGCCCCGCTTCATGCCCCGCTTCATGCCCCGCTTCATGCCCCGCTTCATGCCCCGCTTCATGCCCCGCTTCATGCCCCGCTTCATGCCCCGCTTCATGCCCCGCTTCATGCCCCGCTTTACCCTGTCAGAAAAATCTGCCCTCACCAAAAGTCTCTTGCCTAACTGCCTTTTTTCAGTCTACTTTTCAGTTTTAAAAATAGTCTCTGACATGAAAGATTGGTTTTCATTTTCTTGCTGCAGAAGTGACCATCCTATAGAATCGTCCCAGTTTTAAAATATTTGGAACCCAAGAACATGACAACACAGATACTGACATTTCATCATTTCTTGTGTGAGCTTAACTTTTTTCTGTCAATTCCCACTGAGCTGCACCCAGATATTTCCCCTCCAAACCTTCTGTGTCCATCTATCTGTCCAAATTTTTCTTAATTATCAAAATTGAGCCTGCATTTACCACTTAGCTGACAGTTCATTCCAGATTCGCACCACTCTCTGCGAGAAGAAATTATCGCTAATGTTCAATTTAAAATTCCCCCTTTCACCCTTAACGCATGTTCACTGATTTTTAATCATTCCTCACCTCAATGGAAAAAGCCTGGCTTGTATTTACTCCATCTATACACTCATAATTTTGTATACCTCTATCAACTCATCCTTCATGCTTCAGGGAATTAAATTCTAACTTGTTTAACCTTTCCCTGCAACCCAGTTCCTGAAGTCTGCGCAACATCCTTGTAAATCTGCTCTGCACTCTTTTCAACTTGTTGATATCTTTCCTGTAGTTATGTGGCCCAATCTGTGCACAATACTCCAAATTTTGCCTCACCAATGTCTCATACAAATTCAACATAACATCCCAACTCTTGTACTCAGTCTTTGGATTTATGAATACCAATATGCCAAAAGCTCTCTTTCTGACCCTATCAACTTGTGATATCACTTTCAAGGACTCAGCAGCAGTCCTCAAAGCACACCACGGGTCATTGCCAGCAGCCAGGAAGGCAATCATTCACTCATCTACTTAAAAAAATACACTAAAAACCTGTGCAGCCTATCCTGAGGATCTGTTGAATAGTTTAAAACATTGCTCCTGTCTACACCGACAGATAACAAACACAGCAAGAATTGTATTGTCTGGAAAGGAAGAGTTAATTCATAGAATAACACCAATTATATCCCATGAAAGTCATCAAAAAATATTTTCCAGCTTTCATCAAACTTAGCAGTGGTTTCTCAAGACGACTTCTGATGTTTTCCAGATTTAAGAAAGACAACACGAGAAAACTATTGATATAATGTAGGAGAATCAGTGTCTTTCCATTTGAGAAAAATGGCTCTTCCAGACAATAGAGTAGAAAAAGCTACCACTCGATTATGCAGAAGTAGATAAACAACTAATATCCAAAAAAAAGAGCAGTTGAGGTGTCAGGTTGTAATTGCAAAACCAGAATTATTGATTGAGTTGAAAAAAAAATATTTCCATAATTTTTATAACACTGAACATGATCAAAACCTATGAGTCAATGAAGCCACTTCAATATTGCATCCGTCACAAGTGGAGATTGAATTAGGAAAAATGCAAGCTAGTCTATCTTTAGACATAGAAGCTCTATGAACTATTTTCAGCTCTGTTAAAGAAAGATGTGCACAAAGTGAAGATGTAGTAACTAGTCTGGTAATTCTTCCCCATATTTCAGGAGGTAATGTTACTTTCAAAAATTGATAAGAAGTATGAAGAAACTTGGTGTTAGTCAAAAGCCAAGTATCAGGGATGCTGGAAATCTGTCATAAAATAAGAATTCACATATGATTCTCAGCAAGTCAGTCTTCATTTGTAGAGATAAAAACATGAAATAACATTTCATTTTGATAACCTTGCATTAGAGGTTGCATGTGGTGATGGCTTTTGCTAAAATTCAACGATATTTACTTTATTTATTTGTATAATTGTTGAATGTTTTTTGGACCACTTTTTCAGGTTAAAAAAAGTGGGGGTGGGTTCAGGTCGAACTTTACATATGTTGAACTTTGGACCTCAGTAAGATTCAGATTTTTTTTTTGGAGATCAGAATGGTAATAATTGATTATTCCCATCAACTGCTCGCAAAGAGTTCAGATAGGCAGGAAGTTGGGTTGAGGATCCTCGATCGGGAGCTTGGATGGGCTGGGGTGAGGATCAGCAGTCGGGAGCTTGGATGTGTGGGCGGTCAGGTCCAAAAATATGGGTGTTGACTTTTACATGGTATTGATGATTACACTAGTACATATTGTTATGATCCCAGAGGACCCTAATACCCATCAGCAATAGATGTTCACCAAGACAAATGGTTTTTTCAACAAAAGTTGCTTTTAATTATATTTAAACATGAAAATAGAATCAAACTTTAACTTCTCACTGTGGACTTATTTAATCCCCTTCTAATTCTAAGCGCAAGTGTTTTTAATGTGTGTGTAAGTTCATCGCACTTGAACTCCTCAGACTTGACATCGACATAGCCGCTCTCAGTGAAGTCCGCCTGGCAGATGTAGGCAGCCTCCAAGAACGCGGCGCGGGCAACACACTCTACTGGTCTGGCAAGCCTTCGGATGAACGACGCCTATCTGGTGTAGGCTTCATGGTCAAGAGCTTCATTGCCTCCAAACTCGAAAACCTTCCGACAGGCCTCTCGGACCGAATCATGTCCATGCGACTCCCCCTTCAAAACAAGCGTTGCATCACCCTCATCAGTGTCTATGGTCCAACCCTCCAGGCGGAACCAGCAGAAAAGGAAAAGTTCTACACCGACCTGCGCAACCTCATCCAACGCACCCCTACAGCCGACAAGGTTGTCATCCTGGGCGACTTCAACGTTCGTGTCGGCAAAGACTCAGAAACCTGGCCAGGAATCCTGGGCAAGCATGGCGTCGGCAAGTGCAATGACAATGGGCGCCTCCTGTTGGAGCTCTGTGCAGAACAGCGGCTTGTCATTACAAACACCCTTTTTCAGCAGAGGGACAGCCTTAAGACCACCTGGATGCATCCCCGATCCAAACACTGGTACCTCCTGGACTACATCCTGGTGCGAGAAAGTGACAAACGAGATGTGCTCCACACCAGGTTCATGCCTAGCGCGGAAAGCCACACTGACCATCGGCTGGTTCGCTGCAAGCTCAACCTTCACTTCAAGCCAAAGCCCAGGAACAGTAAAGCCCCCAGAAAGAGGTTCAATGTTGGAAACCTGCAGTCAGACAAAGCGAGAGGAAACTTCCAGGCAAACCTCAAAGCAAAGCTCGATGATGCAACCCGCCTCACGGACCCGTCCACTGAAACCCTCTGGGATCAGTTGAAGACTACCATACTGCAATCCACTGAAGAGGTACTGGGCTTCTCCTCCAGGAATAACAAGGACTGGTTTGACGAAAACAGCCAGGAAATCCAGGAGCTGCTGGCAAAGAAGTGAGCTGCCCACCAGGCTCACCTAACAAAGCCGTCCTGTCCAGAGAAGAAACAAGCCTTCTGTCGCGCATGCAGCCATCTTCAGCGCAAACTCCGGGAGATCCAAAATTAGTGGTGGACTAGCCTCGCCAAAGGAACCCAGCTCAGCGCGGACATTGTCGACTTCAGGAGTTTCTACGAGGCTCTAAAGGCTGTGTACGGCCCCTCACCCCAAGTCCAAAGCCCGCTGCGCAGCTCAGACGGCAAAGTCCTCCTCAGCGACAAGATCTCCATCCTCAACCGATGGTCAGAACACTTCCAATCACTTTTCAGTGCCAACCGCTCAGTCCAAGATTCCGCCCTGCTCCAGCTCCCTCAACAGCCCATAAGGCTAGAGCTGGATGAGGTCCTCACCCTGGATGAGACTTATAGGGCAATCGAACAACTGAAAAGTAGCAAAGCAGCAGGTATGGATGGAATCCTCCCAGAGGTCTGGAAGGCAGGCGGCGAAACTCTGCATGCCAAACTGCATGAGTTTTTCAAGCTTTGTTGGGACCAAGGAAAACTGCCTCAGGATCTTCGTGATTCCACCATCATCACCCTGTACAAAAACAAAGGCGAGAAATCAGACTGCTAAAACTACAGGGGAATCACGTTGCTCTCCATTGCAGGCTAAATCTTCGCTAGGATTCTACTAAATAGAATAATACCTAGTGTCGCTGAGAATATTCTCCCAGAATCACAGTGCGGCTTTCGCGCAAACAGAGGAACTACTGACGTGGTCTTTGCCCTCAGACAGCTCCAAGAAAAGTGCAGAGAACAAAACAAAGGACTCTACATCACCTTTGTTGACCTCACCAAAGCCTTCAACACCGTGAGCAGGAAAGGGCTTTGGCAAATACTAGAGCGCATCGGATGTCCCCCAAAGTTCCTCAACATGATTATCCAACTGCACGAAAACCAACAAGGTCGGGTCAGATACAGCAATGAGCTCTCTGAACCCTTCTCCATTAACAATGGCGTGAAGCAAGGGTGTTCTCGCACCAACCCTCTTTTCAATCTTCTTCAGCATGATGCTGAACCAAGCCATGAAAGACCCCAACAATGAAGACGCTCTTTACATCCGGTACCGCACGGATGGCAGTCTCTTCAATCTGAGGCGCCTGCAAGCTCACACCAAGACACAAGAGCAACTTGTCCGTGAACTACTCTTTGCAGACGATGCCGCTTTAGTTGCCCATTCAGAGCCAGCTCTTCAGCGCTTGACGTCCTGCTTTGTGGAAACTGCCAAAATGTTTGGCCTGGAAGTCAGCCTGAAGAAAACTGAGGTCCTCCATCAGCCAGCTCCCCACCATGACTACCAGCCCCCCCACATCTCCATCGTGCACACAAAACTCAAAACGGTCAACCAGTTTACCTATCTCGGCTGCACCATTTCATCAGATGCAAGGATCGACAATGAGATAGACAACAGACTCGCCAAGGCAAATAGTGCCTTTGGAAGACTACACAAAAGAGTTTGGAAAAACAACCACCTGAAAAACCTCACAAAGATAAGCGTATACAGAGCCGTTGTCATACCCACACTCCTGTTCGGCTCCGAATCATGGGTCCTCTACCGGCATCACCGACGGCTCCTAGAACGCTTCCACCAGCATTGTCTCCGCTCCATCCTCAACATCCATTGGAGCGCTTTCATGCCTAACGTCGAAGTACTCGAGATGGCAGAGGTCGACAGTATCGAGTCCACGCTGCTTAAGATCCAGCTGCGCTGGATGGGTCACGTCTCCAGAATGGAGGACCATCGCCTTCCCAAGATCGTGTTATATGGCGAGCTCTCCACTGGACACCGTGACAGAGGTGCACCAAAGAAAAGGTACAAGGACTGCCTAAAGAAATCTCTTGGTGCCTGCCACATTGACCACCGCCAGTGGGCTGATATCGCCTCAAACCGTGCATCTTGGCGCCTCACAGTTTGGCGGGCAGCAACCCCATTTTAAGAAGACCGCAGAGCCCACCTCACTGACAAAAGACAAAGGAGGAAAAACCCAACACCCAACCCCAACCAACCAATTTTCCCCTGCAGCCGCTGCAACCGTGTCTGCCTGTCCCGCATCGGACTTGTCAGCCACAAATGAGCCTGCAGCTGACGTGGACTTTTACCCCCTCCATAAATCTTCAACCGCGGAGCCAAGCCAAAGAAAAAGAAAATATTTAAAAGTTTTCTGTTTCACAGTCCAATCTCACTTCTTTCCTTCAAGTTCCCTGGTTGCAGGCAATTCTTATAGCGTGCACAGAATTTAAAATGTATAAAGTTCACTCGGCTTTGGTGCTTGAAAGGTAAATGGTTACCACTCAGGAAGGTTCTTGTTGGTTTTCAGAGAGATTTGTTGTTCCTTTTTAATCAGCCACTTCAATGTCCACTTCAAATGAAATTTGCCCCTTCAGGGTTTTCCAGATGATAACCTTTTTCCTTCAGGTCACCACAGAGTTCCTTTTAATTTCTCTTATTCCAGGTAAAACATTAGACTGCCAGTGCTCTCCTCTTGCATTAACCACAAGGGCTTTGATCAGGGTGAATCAAGCACTTACAACCTGTCATTTGAAAGCTTGTTCTGTTTCAATCCGAGCTGCTGTTGTTGGCTGTAACATTAGAAATGATCACACTCTTGCGCTCACTCGCTCACAAGCACTCTTCCAGACAGCAGTGGCTCCGACATGCTTTTTCATCTGTTGCCTTTTGCAAACAACAAGCCATTAAATTCCTCAAAGTTGCTGTGCAAGTTGATAAGTTGACAAAAAAATGTTTTGGTCATTATTGAGGGGGGAATGCTTTCAAGATGTGCAAGGTAATATTGCAGTTATATAAAGTTCTGGTTAAACCCCACTTAGAGCATTGTGTACAGTTCTGATTACCATATTATTTCAATGATGCAAATGTTTGGGATAAGGTGCAGAGGAAATTTACAGGATGCTGCCTGGAGTACAGTCCATGTGCTAGGGAGAAAGGTTGAGTGAGCTAAGGCTTATCACTTTGGAGCAAAAGAGAATGTGGGTGACTTAATTGAGGTGAATAAGTTTTTAAATGAAGAAATGTTTTTATAGACACAGCACCATAACAAGCACTTCTGGCTACAAACCTGCACCACCGAAATGTGACCAATTATTCCACTATGCCCAAATGCCTACAGGATGGTAACAGGCCATTTTGCCTAACAAGTTTATGCTGCTGAATTTTTGCCTGATTTATGCCCGATTTATGCCCGATTTATGCCCGATTTATGCCCGATTGATGCCCGATTGATGCCCGATTGATGCCCGATTTATGCCCGATTGATGCCCGATTGATGCCCGATTGATGCCCGATTGATGCCCGATTGATGCCCGATTGATGCCCGATTGATGCCCGATTGATGCCCGATTGATGCCCGATTGATGCCCGATTGATGCCCGATTGATGCCCGATTGATGCCCGATTGATGCCCGATTGATGCCCGATTGATGCCCGATTGATGCCCGATTGATGCCCGATTGATGCCCGATTGATGCCCGATTGATGCCCGATTGATGCCCGATTGATGCCCGATTGATGCCCGATTGATGCCCGATTGATGCCCGATTGATGCCCGATTGATGCCCGATTGATGCCCGATTGATGCCCGATTGATGCCCGATTGATGCCCGATTGATGCCCGATTGATGCCCGATTGATGCCCGATTGATGCCCGATTGATGCCCGATTGATGCCCGATTGATGCCCGATTGATGCCCGATTGATGCCCGATTGATGCCCGATTGATGCCCGATTGATGCCCGATTGATGCCCGATTGATGCCCGATTGATGCCCGATTGATGCCCGATTGATGCCCGATTGATGCCCGATTGATGCCCGATTGATGCCCGATTGATGCCCGATTGATGCCCGATTGATGCCCGATTGATGCCCGATTGATGCCCGATTGATGCCCGATTGATGCCCGATTGATGCCCGATTGATGCCCGATTGATGCCCGATTGATGCCCGATTGATGCCCGATTGATGCCCGATTGATGCCCGATTGATGCCCGATTGATGCCCGATTGATGCCCGATTGATGCCCGATTGATGCCCGATTGATGCCCGATTGATGCCCGATTGATGCCCGATTGATGCCCGATTGATGCCCGATTGATGCCCGATTGATGCCCGATTGATGCCCGATTGATGCCCGATTGATGCCCGATTGATGCCCGATTGATGCCCGATTGATGCCCGATTGATGCCCGATTGATGCCCGATTGATGCCCGATTGATGCCCGATTGATGCCCGATTGATGCCCGATTGATGCCCGATTGATGCCCGATTGATGCCCGATTGATGCCCGATTGATGCCCGATTGATGCCCGATTGATGCCCGATTGATGCCCGATTGATGCCCGATTGATGCCCGATTGATGCCCGATTGATGCCCGATTGATGCCCGATTGATGCCCGATTGATGCCCGATTGATGCCCGATTGATGCCCGATTGATGCCCGATTGATGCCCGATTGATGCCCGATTGATGCCCGATTGATGCCCGATTGATGCCCGATTGATGCCCGATTGATGCCCGATTGATGCCCGATTGATGCCCGATTGATGCCCGATTGATGCCCGATTGATGCCCGATTGATGCCCGATTGATGCCCGATTGATGCCCGATTGATGCCCGATTGATGCCCGATTGATGCCCGATTGATGCCCGATTGATGCCCGATTGATGCCCGATTGATGCCCGATTGATGCCCGATTGATGCCCGATTGATGCCCGATTGATGCCCGATTGATGCCCGATTGATGCCCGATTGATGCCCGATTGATGCCCGATTGATGCCCGATTGATGCCCGATTGATGCCCGATTGATGCCCGATTGATGCCCGATTGATGCCCGATTGATGCCCGATTGATGCCCGATTGATGCCCGATTGATGCCCGATTTATGCCCGATTGATGCCCGATTGATGCCCGATTTATGCCCGATTTATGCCCGATTTATGCCCGATTTATGCCCGATTTATGCCCGATTTATGCCCGATTTATGCCCGATTTATGCCCGATTTATGCCCGATTTATGCCCGATTTATGCCCGATTTATGCCCGATTTATGCCCGATTTATGCCCGATTTATGCCCGATTTATGCCCGATTTATGCCCGATTTATGCCCGATTTATGCCCGATTTATGCCCGATTTATGCCCGATTTATGCCCGATTTATGCCCGATTTATGCCCGATTTATGCCCGATTTATGCCCGATTTATGCCCGATTTATGCCCGATTTATGCCCGATTTATGCCCGATTTATGCCCGATTTATGCCCGATTCATGCCCGATCTACGCCCCGATAATGCCCAAATTTACCCTGTCAGAAAAATCTGCCCTCACCAAAAGTCTCTAGCCTAACTGCCTTTTTTCGGTCTACTTTCCAGTTTTAAAGATAGTCTCTGACTTGAAAGATTGGCTTACATTTTCTTGCTGCAGAAGTGACCATCCTATAGAATCGTCCCAATTCTTTTAAAATATTTGGAACCCAAGAACAAGACAACACAGATACTGACCTTTCATCATTTCTTGTGTGAGCTTAACTTTTTTCTGTCAAGTCCCATTGAGCTGCACCCAGATCTTTCCCCTCCAACCCTTCTGTGTCGATGTATCTGTCCAAATTTTTCTTAAATATCAAAATTGAGCCTGCATTTACCATTTAGTTTTCAGCTCATTCCAGATTCGCACCACTCTCTACGAGAAGAAATTATCGCTAATGTTCAATTTAAAAATCCCCCTTTCACCCCTAACGCATGTTCACTGATTTTTCATCTTTCCTCACCTCAATGGAAAAAGCCTGGCTTGTATTTACTCCATCTATACCCTCATAATTTTGTATACCTCTATCAACTCATCCTTCATGCTTCAGGGAATTAAATTCTAACTTGTTTAACCTTTCCCTGCAACCCAGTTCCTGAAGTCTGCGCAACTTCCTTGTAAATCTGCTCTGCACTCTTTTAACCATGTTGATATCTTTCCTGTAGTTATGTGGCCCAATCTGTGCACAATACTCTAAATTTTGCCTCACCAATGTCTCATACAACTTCAACATAACATCCCAACTCTTGTACTCAGTCTTTGGATTTATGAATACCAATATGCCAAAAGCTCTCTTTCTGACCCTATCTACTTGTCATATCACTTTCAAGGACTCAGCAGCAATCCTCAAAGCACACCACGGGTCATTGCCAGCAGCCAGGAAGGCAATCATTCACTCATCTACTTAAAAAAAAATACACTAAAAAACCTGAGCAGCCTATCCTGAGGATCTGTTGAATAGTTTAAAACATTGCTCCGGTCTACACCGACAGATAACAAACACAGCAAGAATTGTATTGTCTGGAAAGGAAGAGTTAATTCATAGAATAACACCAGTTAAATCCCATGAAAATCATCAAAAAATGGTTTCCAGCTTTCTTCAAACTTAGCAGCGGTTTCTCAAGATGACTTCTGATGTTTTCCAGATTTAAGAAAGACAACACGAGAAAACTATTGATATAATGTAGGAGAATCAGTGTCTTTCCATTTAAGTAAAGTGGGTCTTCCAGCTAATAGAGTAGAAAAAGCTACCACTCGATTATGCAGAAGTAGATAAACAAGTAAAATCCAAAAAAAAGAGCAGTTGAGGGGTCAGGTTGTAATTGAAAAACCAGAATCATTGATTGAGTTGAAAAAAAAAATTTCCATAATTTTTATAACACTGAACAGGATCAAAACCTATGAGTCAATGAAGCCACTTCAATATTGCATCCGTCACAAGTGGAGCTTGTATTAGGAAAAATGCAAGCTAGTCTATCTTTAGACATAGAAGCTCTATGAACTATTTTCAGCTGTGTGAAAGAAAGATGTGCACAAAGTGAAGAAGTATTAACTAGTCTGGTAATTCTTCCCCATATTTCAGGAGATAATGTTACTTTCAAAAATTAATAAGAAGTATGAAAAACATGGTGTAATTCAAAAGCCAAATACCAGGGTTGCTGGAAATCTGTCATAAAAGTAGAAATCACTTATGGTTCTCAGCAAGTCAGTCTGCATTTGTAGAGATAAATACAGAAATAACATTTCATTTTGATACCCTGCATTAGAGGTTGGCTTGTGCTAAAATTGAACAATATTTACTTTATTCAATGTGTTGTTGTTGAGTGTTTTTTGGACCAATTTTTCAGGTTAAAAAACGAGGGGGGGTGGTGTTCAGGTTGACCTTTACATATGTTGAATTTTAGACCTCAGTAAGATTCAGAATTTTTTGTAGGAGATCTGAATGGGAATATTTGATTATTCCCATCAACTGCTCGCAAAGAGTTCAGATAGGCAGGAAGTTGGGTTGAGGATCCATGATCGGGAGCTTGGATGGGTTGGGGTGAGGATCAGGAGCCGGGAGCTTGGATGTGTGGGCGGTTAGGTCCAAAAATATGGGTGTTGACTTTTACATGGTATTGATGATTACACTAGTATATATTGTTATGAGCCCAGAGGATCCCAAAAACCATCAGCAATAGATATTGACCAAGACAAATGGTTACTTAAACAAAAGTTGCTTTTAATTATATTTAAACATTAAAATAGAATCAAACTTTAACTTCTCACTATGGACTTATTTAATACCCTTCTTATTCTAAGCGCAAGTGTATTTAATGTGTGTGAAAGTTTTTCAAAGTTTCGTGTTTCACAGTCTAATCTCACTTCTTTCCTTCAAGTTCACTGGTTGCAGGCAATTCTTATGGTGTGCATACAATTTAAAAGGTATAAATTTCACTCGGCTTTGGTGCTTGAAAGGTAAATGGTTACCACTCAGGAAGGTTCTTGTTGGTTTTCAGAGAGGTTTGTTGTTCTTTTTTAATCAGCCACTTCAATGTCCACTTCAAATGAAATTTGCCCCTTCAGGGTTTTCCAGATGATAACCTTTTTCTTTCAGGTCACCTCAGAGTTCCTTTTCGTTTCTATTATTCCAGGTGAAACATTAGGCAGCCAGTGCTCTCCTCTTTCATTAACTAAAGGGCTTTGATCAGGCTGAATCAAGCACTTACAACCTGTCCTTTAGCAGCTTGGTCTGTTTCAGTCTGAGCTGCTGTTGTTGGCTGTAACACTAGAAATTATCACACTCTCGCTCGCACTCGCTCGCAAGCACTCTTCCAGACAGCAGTGGCTCTGAAATGCTCTTTCATCTGTTGCCTTTTGCAAACAATAATCCATTAGATTCCTCAAGGTTGCTGTGCAAGTTGATAAGTTTAAAAAAAATGTTTTGGTCAGTATTGGGGGGGATTGCGTTCAAGAGCTGTAAGGTAATATCGCAGTTATATAAAGCTTCGGTTAAACCCCACTTAGAGCATTGTATACAGTTCTTGTTATCGGAAGGATGCAAATGTTTGGGATAAGGTGCAGAGCAAATTACCACGATGCTGCCTGGAGTACAGTCCATGTGCTATGAAGAAAGGTTGAGTGAGCTAAGGCTTATCTCTTTGGAGCAATAGAGAATGAGGGGTCACTTAATTGAGGTGTATGTTTTTTTTTTTAATGAAGAAATGTTTTTATAGACACAGCACCAGAACAAGCACTTCTGGCTACAAACCTGCACCACCGAAATATGACCAATTATTCCACTATGCCCAAATGCCTACAGTATGTTAACAGGCTGTTTTGCCCAACAAGTTTGTGCTGCCAAATTTATGCCCTAATTAGTCCCTCAGTGTGCCCTCTGTGTGGCCTAATTACGGCCCAATTTATCCTGTCAGAGAAATCTGCCCTCACCAAAAGTCTGTAACCGAACAGCCTTTTTTTGCTCTACTTTCCACTTTTCAAAATGGTCTTTGACATGAAAGATTGGCTTTCCTTCTCTTGCTGCAGAAGTGACCATCCTATAGAATCATTCCAATTCTTTTAAAATATTTGGAACCCAAGAACATGACAACACAGATACTGACCTTTCATCATTTCTTGTGTGTGCTTAACTTTTTTCTGTCAAGTCCCACTGAGCTGCACCCAGATCTTTCCCCTCCAAACCTTCTGCGTCCATGTATCTGTCCAAATTTTTCTTCAATATCAAAATTGAGCCTGTATTTACCACTTAGCTGGCAGCTCATTTCACATTCGCACCACTCTCTGCGTGAAGATATTATCCCTAATGTTCAATTTAAACTTCTCCCTTTCACCCTTAACCCATGTTCACTGATTTTTAATCTTTCCTAACTTCATTGAAAAAAGCCTGGCTTGTATTTACTCCATCTATACCCTCATAATTTTGTATGCCTCTATCAACTCATCCCTCATGCTTCAGGGAATAAAGTTCTAACTTGTTTAACATTTCCCTGCAACCCACTTCCTGAAGTCTGGGTAAATCTGCTCGGCACTCTTTTCACCTTGTTGATATCTTTCCTGTAGTTATGTGTCCCAATCTGTGCC
Source organism: Narcine bancroftii (assembly GCF_036971445.1). Taxonomy (NCBI): domain Eukaryota; kingdom Metazoa; phylum Chordata; class Chondrichthyes; order Torpediniformes; family Narcinidae; genus Narcine; species Narcine bancroftii. Next base: position 217,123,285 of record NC_091469.1, on the reverse strand, counting down.
CAATACTCCAAATTTTGCCTCACCAATGTCTCATACAACTTCAACATAACATCCCAACTCTTGTACTCAGTCTTTGGATTTATGAATCCCAATATGCCAAAAGCTCTCTTTCTGACCCTATCTACTTGTGATATCACTTTCAAGGACTCAGCAGCAATCCTCAAAGCACACTACTGGTCATTGCCAGCAGCCAGGAAGGCAATCGTTCACTCATCTACAAAAAATAAATACACTAAAAAAACCTCAGCAGCTTATCCTGAGGATCTGTTGAATAGTTTAAAACATTGCTCCGGTCTACACCGACAGATAACAAACACAGCAAGACTTGTATTGTCTGGAAAGGAAGAGTTAATTCATAGAATAACACCAGTTATATCGCATGAAAGATATCAATAAATGGTTTCCATCTTTCTTCCAACTTAGCAGTGGTTTCTCAAGACGACTTCTGATGTTTTCCAGATTTGAGAAAGACGCATTCATACGAATAACATATGCAGACACATTCACCAAACAATACCAATATAATACGAAATTAACAGGAAAATAGCTTGAGGTTAATTGAACAAAAGTGTGTACAAATGAAGCATGTTCATGAAATCTATAGATTTAAAGATAAGTGAAAATAAAAGAAAAATAGAAATGGATCAGAGGAAAAAATAATTGAGAGAATTCTTGATTTATCCATCAAGAATGATTTTTAGAGTTCCCAGTTCTGCTAAAGGTATGCATTTAGATTTTCTTTGTCATATAAATGGTCCATCTAAGAAACTGGCACATTTGTAGTAAATGATAAATTGGACTGTAGATTTTGTAAATTTGAAATAACATAAGGAAGGTTAAACGATTTGCCAAGGTATGTTTAGTGCCTAATCTTACTGCAATGTGCCTGAGGAGAAAAGAACAATTTTATACACTAGAAATAGTGTCAAAAATAGTGTGTCCCAATAGAGAGTCATAAAATATCCAGAAATTCTTGCAGATATCAAATGTTAATCCATTGAAGAATATGGGTTCTGTTTTATTGTTTGTTCAGAAGACACACAGTATTAATGCAGTTGCAATGAGCACAAAATAGTTTAATTCTATGATTGAATATTTGATGCATTATAACTATACAGGAAATGAGATGACGGGACAATGATTATATGGCTTCCTGAACACTTTTGTCTGTAGTTTATTGATTTTGGGCTGCTGACCATGGAAATCACCTCAACATTTTACTCTTATTTGTAACCTATTTTGGGGATTTCTTGTCATGTTTTACATCTACTAGTCTATTGTCCACAAAGCAAGGTGTTTTGGTCAGTCCAAGCAGACCTGGACATGCACAGTGCAGGTTACTATGCAAATGTTGTCTTAGGCCTGTGCATGCTTGGAATTGATGGATACAGACATGTTTTAAAATCAGTTCACGTATCCAGATGCTGGGCATTACACTGATCTAGATTGGATGCACATGTTCTTCAGGCAATAGCATGGTGAGGGCACTTAACAATAGCATTTATTGTCTTCAGGAAGATTTGATTCAGCAGGAATGTCTCGTCAATGTTGCAACAGCTGTGATGCATTCTGTTACATTTCTGCCATGTATATGCTTCAGGCTCAAAGACGCAGCATGACTGCTCTTATGAAGAAAGCCTATGAGCTCTGCTTTGGTTGTCAAAATGGTGACCAAGTCAAACCCTGGGGTTCTCCCATTTGTTGTGCAACATATAACAGTCAACCTGAGAGCTTGCCTTAGAAGTACTTGCAAGTCAAGGTCATTTGTAGTTCTAATGATAAAGCGAGAACAGAGAAGTTTTACTGATGTCTGACCAAAATATTTGGCTTTCCTACAAAAAAATAAGAAAATTGGGACATTCACTTTGCATCTAACCCAAGGTGGAACATTAATCTCTGACTCTCTCTTGTGATCAGATGATCTGCAATTCCTAATCACCACATCCCCTTTTCTTAAGATGTTCAATCTAGCAACATTACACAGTAATACAGTATTCATTTCAATTTAAACACAAACACCAACATATCAAACTTTTAAACTATGCAGGTCTTTTTATTTTAGAGTTTCAGCCTGTTGGGTGCTTTAATAATGTGTGTGGATCTTCTCAACACAGGTGCCTGTGTCAGCCATGTGGGTCCACTGCTATCTAGCACTGCTGGTGATTCCTCTGTTGCTGTGCAGGCTGGATCTTCTACATTTGTCTGTTCTTGCAGTGTCACTTGGATTTTCAGCAGGCTCTTTCAACTCCTTCTCAGTATTTGACCATCCTCTATTTTAACAGTATTGGTTCTTGGATTTACTTTCTCCAGAACAGTGGCCTTCTCATCTGAGGTGTTGGAATCTCCAAGTTTCTCTGTGTCATGTTGTTGACATCCTTCCTATATTTCGGCAACCAAAACTGCACACAATATTCCAAATTTGGCCTTACCAGGGAATGATGTACCAGAATTCCTAAATCACTTTCTTCAACTGCAGTCCTCAATTGTCTACCATTTAACATGTATGAACATGGCTTATTATTCCTACCAAAATGTAGCACATCACACTTATCTGTATTAACCTCCACCAGCCATCTTTCTGCCCACTCTTCTAAATGGCCTATATTGCATTGCAAGCTTTGAAAACCTTCCTTAGTGTCCCCAACACCACCAATCTTAGTATCATCTGCTTACTTACTAATTATATTTACCACCCTATCATCCAGATCATTAATATATATGACAAACAACAATGGACCCAGTACTGATCACTGAGTCATTCCACTAGACACCGGCCTCCAATTTGACAAACAATTTTCCACCACTATTCTCTGGCATCTCCCACCCAATCATTCTTGAATCCATTTCACTACTTCAACATTAATACCTAATGCTTGAACCTTCCTAATTAACCTCTTATGCAGAACCCTGTTAAAGGGCTTACTAAAGCCACATAGACAACATCTACAGTTTTCCCTTTGCCAACCTTCTTAGTATCTGCCTCAAAATATTATATAAGATTTGTTAAACATGATCTACCATGCATGAAACCATGTTGACTACTCCTAATCAGTCCCTGTCTATCCAAAAAATTGTATATTCCACCTCTAAGAACACTCTCCATTTATGTACCTACCACTGATGTCAGACTCATGGGCCTATAATTATCCAGTTTACTGTTAGGTCCTTTTGTTTAAACAGTGGAACAACATTAGCAACCCTCCAATCCTCTGACATCTCCCTCATGGCTACTGACATTTTAAATATTTCTGAAAGAGCCCGCCTATCCCTCCATTAACCTCCATTTAGGTCCAAGAGAATATCTTATCAGTGATTTAGCCACATTTATTCTCTTTAAAATAGACTCAATATTGCTTTCCTTCGTGAATAATGAAGAAAAAACACATTTAAAATTTCCCCTGTCTCTTCTGACTCCTCACATCGCCTACCCCTCTGATCCTCAAGGGGCCCAATTTTATCCCTCACTATTCTTTTACTTTTAATGTACCTGTAGAAACCCTTTGGATTTATTTTTACCTTGCCTGCCTTCTCCAGCCTCTCCTTATAATGTAAACCTATAATTCAAGTGAATCTTTTCTGCACCAGTTGTAGCATGACGTCCCTGCCCCTGTACTCAGTGGCCTAACCGGAGAATGCAAGTTGCTAAATGCCTTCTTCATCAGACTTTCTACTTGTCTTTTCACTTTTGTGGAACTATGTACATGCACTGTCTCATCTCTCTGCTCTCTAACACTTTGAGGGCCCATTCGTTCACAATAATGCAGTAATTAAGTTCCCGGACTAATAATATAGAGGCACAAGTAAAGACTAAATTGGGGGAAAAAACAATAGACATTAGTCATAATGAGGCCAGAATCATTCATTATTATGAGCACCTATTGGGTTACTAATGTCATTCAGGGAGGAAATCTGCCATACTTATTTGTTCAGATTTATATATTAATAACTCTAAAGCAATTTGGTGACGTCATTTTGGGATTGGCAATTATTGCTGGACTTGCCAATGTTGCTGAGGTTTAGTTCTTAGTCAAGACTTAACAATTACAGGGGTGTGGCCTGATGGCGAACGAAGAAGAGGTGTAATTCCGTCTTCCCCCAGTTGGACTGATAAATACCCGAATTAAAATACTTAAAAAGTCTGAAAAGTCTGCTCAGAAGTTGTCTGAATGTTAAAAGATTACAATGGCTGCCAATACAAAGAAGTCAAAAACACAGACTGAGAAGAAACTTTCATTTAAAGGTATGGAAGAAATGAGGCCTACTTACCAAATGGAATCCACGGAATCGCTTGGACAGCTACCTAAACAACAATGTGTACCATCTCTGCTAAGTATTACCCCCAGCGCCCTCGAAAGATGGCACCAGGCTTCTGATTCTTTTTCTTCCTTTCAAGATCAGTGCGCCCGCAATGTCGGGCACGCTGGAGAAGTGCCAGAATTGATCGAGTCGGCCCCAAAGCGTGATATCGCTGTGGGTCAACGCAGAGGCCCGAGGCAACATGTCAGAAGACGCGCCTGCGTGGGCCTTGTCATGATAATGAATATGTATGAGATGTACCGGAAGTCACGTGGTATGAGAGAGAGATAAGAACACAAGCAGGAGAACAAAGGAAACCGGAGAATAAAAAGACACTAAGAAGTTTACCTGATAAACTTGTGTTTAATGTTTCAATAACTTCACATTTCGGGCCACAAATGTGACATTGGTGACGAGGATGAAAGAAGCTTGAAGAAAATTAAAGATTAAACAAGATTACAGAGGATTACAGACAACTTCAAGGTGATAAGAATTTTCTCTGTGACTCAGTACTTTTGGGGCTGGAATATTTCCTCATGGCTGGTGCAGACAGTGACTTTCTAACACATAGTGGAATTGCTCATTTTGACCCGACTGGTGATGCAAGCACTGTAAGTGTGAAGTGGAAGGCATGGCTGGAAGAATTTGAATCCTACGCCGACAGTCGTGGCCTATTTCTAGATACCGGTACGGTTGAACAAAAAGCGCAGAGAAGGGCGTTACTTCTTTTCACTGCAGGACCCTCATTTCGGGAAACATTTAAGACACTTTTGAATACTGGAAGAAAGGATGAGTACCGGAAAGCGGTAGATGCATTAAATGCACACTATGTAGTGACACCGAATGCTACATTTCAACGACATTTGTTTCGGAGAACGAGACAAGAAGATGGCCAGACAATTGCTCAGTACGTGAGACTACGCCAGCTAGCTGTTGGATGCAATTACATGCCAGCTGATTTGGACAACCAATTATTGGATCAAGTCATACAGCACTGCAGATCAGATAAACTCAGAAGACGTCTACTGGAAACAGGGAGTGAGTTGGAACTCATCGATGCTTTAACCATTACTGCTGCATTAGAGGCTGTTGAAGGGCAATTTCATACCATGACCCTGAAAGACAACTCAAGCCAGCAAATTAAGAGGCTCTCACATCGCCATAATCAGCCAAGATATACGTCGACACAGGACGTGGAGTGTTATCGATGTGGAAACCGAGGTCACTTTGGAAAAGACCCATATTGCCCGGCCAAAGGCAAAGTTTGCAGAAAGTGTGGAGGTAAGGACCACTTTGCAAAGAAGTGCAAAAGCAAGTCCAATGCAGACCAGAAGAGGAAGAGAACAACTTCCAAAGGCAAAGTCTGGTGGAAAGGAAAGTATCCTGGAAAGAAAGATACCATTCGCCAGATAGACGGTGACGATGATGATACCCAGGAGGAACAGAGTTGTTACCAATTTATGTTGAATGAAGTATTTCATGAGAAGGTCCCAGTGATCATTGGTGGAGTGACAGTTCAGGTCATTGTAGACTCAGGCAGTGACAGTAATGTGATTGATCGACATTTATGTGAGAAGTTGAAAAGGAAAAAGGTCATCTGTACCTCAAAGAAGTGTTCCAAGAAACTGTATCCATACACAGCAACCAAGCCATTGCAGACCATTGGATGTTTTACTGCAAATGTTGAAGTTGGAGATAAGTACACCGAAGCAGAGTTTATGGTCATAGAAGAGAAGGGAGAACCATTGCTGAGTAGAAGCACAGCGCAAGACCTGGCAATACTTCATATTGGAGCTTGTGTCAATTCAATTCAGTCATACGAGGATATGAAGCAATAATTCCCCGCAGTCTTCCAAGGAGTAGGAAAGCTGAAAGTTCGACAATTGAAGCTAGCGGTAGATGAAACGGTCAAACCTAAGGCACAACCAATGCGCCGAACTCCGTTTGGACTTCGTTGGAAAGTCGAAGCCAAAATTAAAGAATTGATCGAACAAGACATTATTGAACCGGTGGAACATTCGACACAATGGGTCAGTCCCGTAGTGATTGTGCCCAAACCAAAGGGTGACATAAGACTATGTGTTGACATGAGAATGGCCAATGAAGCTATAATTAGAGAAAGACACCCTATACCAACAGTGGAGGAAGTACTTCAAGAACTAACTTCCAGCAAGATATTCTTAAAAATTAATCTGAAATGGGGCTATCATCAATTAGAGCTGGATCCATGTTCCCGAGATGTGACAACATTTGTGACTCACTGTGGATTGTATCGTTACAAGAGACTATCATTTGGAATTAATGCAGCTTTGGAGATCTACCAGTATGAAATCCATCGAGTGATTCAAGGCATTCCTGGAGTTGCTGACATTTCTGACGACATCATAGTCCATGCACCAACGAAGGAAGAGCATGACAAACGGTTGAGGCGTGTACTATCTAGACTACAGGAGGCAGGCCTTAGTGTGAATGGAAACAAGTGCCAGTTCGGTGTGTCAGAAATGGACTTCATGGGACACAGCCTTACACGGGAAGGACTAAACCCTGCAGAGGCCAAGGTGAAAGCTATTGAAGAGGCACGTCCACCTCAGAACGCAACGGAGGTTAGGAGTTTCCTAGGATTGGTCAATTTTTGTGCAAAGTTCATTCCTAATTTCGCTACAGTGGCAGAACCACTAAGGAAACTAACCAGGAAAGGTGTACCATTTCATTTTGGATCGAAGCAGAAGAAAGCGTTCACAGCGCTGAAGCAAAGCCTGACGGACGCTGATACTCTTGGATATTACGATCTGGCGGCATCAACCAAAGTCATAGCGGATGCCCGCCCGGTTGGTTTAGGAGCCGTGTTGGTCCAGATGCATGATGGAGGACCAAGAATCATTGCCTATGCCAACAGATCATTATCAGATGTGGAAAGAAGATACGCTCAGACAGAGAAAGAAGCACTCGGACTTGTATGGGCCTGTGAGAGCTTCCATGCATATTTATACGGCATTGAATTTGAACTCATCACAGATCATAAGCCATTAGAGGTGATCTATGCACCTAGATCCAAACCATGTGCCAGAATAGAGAGATGGGTACTCAGACTACAACCCTACAAATATAAAGTAATCCACATTGCAGGGAAAGCAAACATTGCAGATCCGCTGTCCAGATTGGTGAGGTTGGTGGTCCACATTCCAAGTCAGAATTGGAAACAGAAACAGAGAGCTTTGTACGCTTCGTAGGTATTAAGGCGACTCCGAAAGCTGTGACTATGAAGGAAGTCGAGAGAGAATCCGAACGTGATCCAGAACTCATGGAAGTAAGAGAATGCATACAGAGTGGACAATGGGACAAGTGTACTCACAAGGCTTACATTCCCATTAGAGACAAACTTTGTTGCATCGGACAGTGTGTATTGAGAGGTTGCAGATTGGTGATACCGCAAAGATTGAGACCGAAAATCGTATCCTTAGCGCATGAAGGACACCTAGGCATTGTTAGTACCAAGCAAAACCTCAGGACCAAGGTATAGTGGCCAGGTTATGATAAAGACGCAGAGAAATTTGTTAAAACTTGTCACGGATGTCAAATCACAAGTAGGAGTAATCCGCCAGAACCGATGCGGAGTACGCAACTTCCGACAGGACCATGGATCGACGTAGCTGTTGATTTTCTTGGACCTTTACCGACGGGTGAATCAATTATGATAGTGATAGATTACTACAGCAGATTCTATGAGTACGAGGTGTTGAAGTCCACAACCACTGAAAAAACAATACAAGTGTTAGCAGAGATATTCGCAAGATATGGATTACCTGTTACATTATACTCTGACAATGGTCCACAATTCATTTCAGAGACATTTACTGAGTACATGAGAACCACAGGTATCCACCATCATAAAGTAACTCCGAAATGACGCAAGCCAATGGAGAAGTAGAGAGACAAAATCAGTCCATTGAAAAACGATTGAGGATTGCACACGCAGAAGGACAAAATTGGCGAGAAGCATTGCTATCTTATGTGGCTGTCTATCGAGCAACGCCTCATGCAACCACTGGAAAAAGTCCTGCAGAAGCATTTTTTGGGAGAAAAATCCGCACAAAAATGCCAGAAATAAAGGAAATCCGAGACGACCAGGTGATGAGGGAGCACGATGCTGAAAAGAAAGGTGCAGCAAAGCTGTACACAGATTCGAAACGTGGAGCCAAGTACTCAGACATCATGCCAGGAGATAATGTTCTCGTGAGGCATGAAACTGGTGGTAAGCTAAACACACTTTATTACCATCAACCCTATACTGTCGTATCCAGAAGTGGCTGTATGGTGACAGTCAAGTCTCCGACTGGAGTCTTGTATAAGAGAAATGTATCAAGTGTAAAAAGGTACCAGTCCAGAGATACATCAAGCGAAAAAGTTGAAAGGCCAATATGAGATGCTGAAACTGAGAGACCTGATGATGTTCCAGAGGCAGTTACCAGCACTCCTGATGAAGTGACTAGAGCGCCAGAAACACCCGAAGCCGTTGCGAGCAGTATTTCCGACGCCGAGAGTGAACAACCGAGAAGTGACGACAATATCGCGGGCAGGCCGAAACGAAACTGGAAAGTGCCCAAACGATACGAAGACTTTGTGCCATAGTTTTAATAAGAACTTTGGGACAGTATTTAATCTTATAAAGTGCATGTATGAGTGCTGTAGGAAGTAAACTTTATGTAGTTGAGTTATAGTATTACCATTAGTTACGATGTTTGTATGTTTCCGAGGGATATTGGTAAGTGAAGGTAAAGTTTATTTCTGATTAAAGGAGGGATGTCATGATAATGAATATGTATGAAATGTACCGGAAGTCACGTGGTATGAGAGAGAGATAAGAACACAAGCAGGAGAACAAAGGAAACCGGAGAATAAAAAGACACTAAGAAGTTTACCTGATAAACTTTTGTTTAATGTTTCATTAACTTCACATTTCGGGCCACAAATGTGACAGGCCTCAGCGCTGCCAGGCATGCACGGTGCGTCAACGGTACGTGAATTATTAGACTTCGTTGGGGAAGTCAGTCAGCAATGCTCTGAGTATACTGGGTCTGGTTCTGCAGGAGTGCAGACCAGAAGTTACAAGAACAACTGAGTTAAAAGAACAACAGTTTAAAGCCTTGTCTCAAACTGAACAAACAGGAGAAGAAATACTGACTGCTGCTGAAGGGAAAGAAGGTCGGCCTCGTGGTGAAACTAGTGATACTACTTTTGATGCTGTTTTTACAATTTTGAAATTGATAGATCATCAAATGGGTAACAGGTCAACACAAATGTCTACTTCGATTGGTCATGGATTTATGAATATGACTGAAAAAATGAATAGTATTTGTGAAGAAGTTTCTGTTAAGAAAGATATCTCTGTTGTCAAAGCTGATGTTAATAGGTGCTTGAATAGAGTGAATATAGTTCAAGATAATTTTTAAAAGAGAGAAGGTGCCTTTCAAGTTTGTAAAGAACAAATGGTCTGAAATAAAGAAAATATAGAAAAAGTGGAAGATTCTTTTGTCGGATGGGAAATTCAGAAGAAGGACTTGTTGAAGAAAATAGACTCTTTGGAAAATCAAAGTTGCTGGAATAATGTTAAAATAGTGAGAATTCCTGAAGGAGTTGAAGGTCTGGATCCAATAATTTTTTTTTTAAATGGATCCCCGAAGCATTAGGATTAGCATTTTTTCCAGAAGGTTTGGAATTAGATAGAGCACATAGGGTTCTACAAATGAAACCATACTTGGGTCAACCTCCAAGAGCTGTTTTGATTCATTCTCTATGCTACCAAGATAGGGAAAGTATATTGAAAGTTGCAGTTCAAGATGCACGTAGATATCAATCCTCATTGATGGTACAAGGAAACAAGGTTTTCTTCTACCCAGATTTAAGTCAAGAAATTATTAAAAGGTGTAAAGGATTTAATTCTGCTGAGAAAGTGCTTTGGCGGAAGGGTTATAAATTTTCTTTTAGATACCCTGCAGTTTTGAAGATCTTATATGGGAAGTTTCAATCACAGTTCTTTAAGAGAGATCACGATGCTCTAATTTTTGCCAATTCTTTGCTAGACAGGGCTACTGAAAGGCATTCTTCACCTAAAAGGAAGATATCTGATGAGAAGAATGGGAATGGGAAGGCATCTCTGACTAACATGTCAAAATGTTTGATTGATATTGATGATCCGGAGCAAGATTTGGGTCTGAAATCATCAGGGTTGTGAGCTGATTAAGACTTATAATTTTGTAAGTCCCGTTGGGGGAGATGGAGCTTGCTGAAGATTTCGGAGGTTTTCCGCCATTAGTGGGAGGGATTTTATTTCTTTCCACACCCAGTTAAGTGGGGAGTTACTACCTTTGTAGTATTTATACAAAACAAATACTTTTTTCTAGTGCTAGTTTTACTTTGTTAAAGAGGGGTTGATTGATTCTTTAATTTATATTATATTTCAAGGGGAGCTTTAAATTTTATTATTGGAGAAGGGCAGGGGTCTTTTTTTGTTGTGAATGGAAGGAATAGAAAAAGGGGATTCTGAATTTGTTTTTACTTTATTTTGATAACAATGTCCAACCAGAATTTTGCAACGTTTAATGTGCAGGGTTTAAATAACTCAATTAAATGAAAATGAGTTTTACTTTATATAAGAAAGATGAAAATTGATATTGCTTTTCTACAGGAAACTCATTTAACTTAAAGAGAACATTTGAAATTAAAGAGGGATTTGGCCGGTCATGTATTTTCATCTTCTTTTAATTCGAAAATGAGAGGAGTGGCGATTCTGATCCATAAGAAGATAGCATTTGAATTTGAATCTTCGGTGGAATCTGCTGGGGGAATTTTAATGATTAATTGTACCCTTTACGCGGAAGCATGGTCTTTGCTGAATGTGTATGCTCCTTATGTTGATGAGGAACAATTTATGTCTGAAGCTTTTCTAACTTTATTTCAAGCTGAAGAAAATATTTTGATTGGGGGAGATTTTAATTGTGTATTAGATCCATTATTAGATAAATCACCAAAAATTGTGAACAAATTAAAGGCAGTGTTTAAATTGATATTGCTTATGAAAGATTTAAATCGGTTAGAAGTTTGGAGAAGCTTAAACTCTACTGATAAAGATATTTTATTTTACTCACCACGACATGATTCTTTTTCAAGGATTGACTTTTTTTTTAGTATCTGCACATTTGCAATCATGTTTTATTTAAGCTCAATGTAAGAGTAGAATTATTTTTGATCATTTATTTTTATTTATTTCTTGTGTTGGACTGGAAGTTAGTCAATCAACTTTTCATTGGAAGTTTAATGCAATGTAACTGAAAAAAAACGGAATTTGTAAAATTTATTAAGGATCAAATTGCTTATTTTTTTAGATCTGAATAGGAATAAAGTTCAAAGCAATTTTACTCTATATGATGCTTTGAAGGCATTTTTACGTGGTCAAATTATTAGTTACGCAACAAAGGAAAAGAAGTTTTTGGCAGAGGCTTGGTCTTTGGAGAAAAAGCTTAATTGGAAAAAGAATTCCAGAGGAATTGTACAGAGGATAATAAGGCAGTTTTGACAAAACTGAAGTTAGGATATAATACATCACAAACATTTCAGTTTGAACGTCTGATTCAACGATCTAAACAGTGCTATTATGAGTTAGGGATAGAGCCCATAAAGTTTTGGCCTGGCAATTGAAAACAGAACAGATATCAAGAAATATTAATGCTGTGAGGAAAGATAATTCAGTTACTTTTAAACCTCAGGAGATCAATTACCAATTTTTAAAATCATTTTATCAGAAATGATATACTTCTGAGGGAGTTCGAGATGACAGATTGATAGAATCTTTTTTGTCAGAATTAAATTTGCCAATATTAAGGGAAGATGATGTGAGGAAATTAGATTCTCCTTTTTCAGATTTAGAAATAAAGGATGTTATTCAACAAATGCCTAATGGGAAATCTCCAGGAGATGATGGGTTTACTGTTGATTTTATAAGCTTTTTTATGATGACCTGTCCTCTTTGTTTATGGACATTCTTCATCAGGTAACTCAAAAACAAGCCCTACCAGATTTGCGTTTAAGTGCAGTAATAACAGTTATACCAAAAAAGACAGATTATTTGAAAGTGGCTTCATTTCGACCAATTTCTTTATTGAATGTCGATTATAAAATAATAGTGAAATTATTGGCCAATAGACTTGCAAATTATTTACCACAATTGGTACATGCTAATCAGGCTGGTTTTTGAAAAAAATATGTATGCCTCTGACAATATACTTAGAGTGATTTCATTGATTAATGCTTCACGACAGCGACCTGACCTATCAAATGGTTGTTGGACTAGATGATGAGAAAGATTTTGATAGGGTCAAATGGAATTTTTTATTTAAAGTGTTAGAGAAATATAAGTTTGGACCCTTTTTTATTGGTATGGTGAAGGCATTATATAAAATCCTGTAGCTAGGGTGAAGACAAATGGTCAAACCTCTTCTTTCTTTAAATTATCATGTTCTACTCATCAAGCTTTCCCTTTGTCACCAGCTCAGGCTATTTGACAGAATGAGAATATTAGAGTATAAAGTTAGCAGATGAGGAATATAAGATCAATTTATTTGTGGATGATGTTTTGATATATTTAACTAATCCAGAACGATCTTTAACTTACTTGCAAGAATGTTTGGAATGATATGGTAAATTATCAGGTTATAAAGTGAATTGGGATAAAAGTGAACTACTACCGATTTCTGAAGGAAACTATGACCAGTGTAGACAAGTTACTAAACTTCGATGGACTGATAAAATTAAGTATTTAGGGATAATGATTGAGGTTAAGATTCAATCATTGTATAACTTAAATTATGTACAGTTATTGAGAAAGATTAGAGCTGATTTGATTAAATGGAAGGATTTACCTTTGTCTTTAATAGGTTGAGTAAACTGTATTAAGATGAATATTTTTCCACAAATCTAATATCTTTTTCAATTGATTCCTTGTCCCCTGTCAATATCTTTTTTTTCAAGAATTAAATAAAGCTGTTCAAGAATTTTTATGGAAGGGAAAATTAGCAAGAGTAGCGATGCATAAAGTGAATTGGAAGTATGCTTTGGGAGGTTTGCAATGACCTCACTTCCAAAAATATTACGAGGCAGCTCAGTTAAGATTTATTAATTGTATGTTATACGTTACGTGTCCCCCTCGGTGGGCCAAGGTGGAATTGGCTGGTAGATCGGAATCTTGTCCACATCAATTTATATTTAAATGGAATTCTGTTTTGTTATAAAGATATGATGTACCTGAAGCAGTTATTAGGGATTTGGAATAAAAGGAATTTATTAATAGGTTCCAAGGGTAAAATATCAGTCAGGCTCCAATATATCAAAATAAGTTAATTCCTTTTACATAGAATAAGAGATTTTTAAGAAATTGGAAAAATAAAGGAATAAAATCATTGCAGGATTGCTTTGAAGAGGGTGAATTTTTATCATTTAAACAACTTAGAGAGAAATTTGGAATTTCAGGGAATTCTTTGTTTATTATCAAATAAGAGCATTACTAAAAGAACATTTTTGAAGAGGATTGAAAATTTCTAAGTTGACGAAATTTGAGACTATGATTTTTCATTTTTTGGATAAGGGTTTTATTTCAGAGATGTATGCCTTGTTACAAGACACTATGGAAAAAATTAACTTAGATAAATCTAGGATTAAATGGGAAAGTGATTTAACTTGTGATATTCACCAGACTCACTGGGAGAGGATGTGTTTGGAAGGTGTGAATCAATTGCTTAATGTAAGATACAGTATGATTAATGATAATTTTTTGAATCAATTATATCTAACTCCTGAGAAATTGAGGAAATATTGATTGAGTAATTCAGAGTTGTGTTTTAGATGTGGATTATGTGTTGGAACATTTTTACACTCGGTCTGGCTTTGTGATAAAGTTCAATCATTCTGGGATAAAATTAGGGATTTTCTTCAATATTTGTTTAAAATTCAATTTTTATTTAGATCCCAAAATTTTCTTGCTGTGTGGAATTGTTCCGTTTTTGGACTTGGGGTGAGATAAGTTTCAGATAGCCATTTTGCATTTAGCATTGACGGTGGCACGTAAATGTGTTCCAATTTCTTGGAAAGATGAAGTTGAGATAAATGTAAATCATTGGCATAATGAGTTGAAGTCTTATATTTATATGGAAAAAATAACTTATAATTTACATGATAATTTTGATTTTTTTTAATGAATATATGGTCACCTTATTTGAGATGTATGAACTTAGTAATATCTTAAATTGTGATAAATGTTTGAACTTCCCTTGTGGGGTCTCTTGAGGAAGGTGGGGAAGGGATGGAATAGTTGTAGTTTTACTTTTAATGTTTATGTTATGGATTTTGATTGTTGGGGGGAGGGAGGGATGGGACAGTTCTAGTTTTAGGTTTAATGTTATGGATTTTGTAAAAGTTTTTGTTTGAAAATTTTTAAATTAAGTTTTGAAAAAAAAAGACTTAAGAATTACAAATTGAACTTCATATCCACTGACATCCGATGAACTACAAAGGTTAAAAAAAAATGTATATGCATGGCAGATACAACAGAATATACCAGATAAATACTTCGAGCACTGAATGCCCAGTGTGTTTAATTTAATGTTGAAAGAATGAAAGATGATGCCTCATGGTCCCTCAAGTCAGGTCTGGCATGAGATAGAACAATAGTTAGTCCTTGGCCTTAACTCTTCTTTCCCTCCTGGTTTACTATCTCAGTTCCCACATTGCTGATTTGAACTTAACTCTGCCACAGAAATGGGTGTCCAAAATCATTACTGGAAGTTTGCCTGGGGTAAGCAGTCAATTTTAACAGACTGGGATTGTGTAAACAGGTGAAGAGAAATTTGGCAGCCATTTTATATTTGCAGTGAGAAGAGTTGAGAAATGGATGATTGGTGTAACAGATTTCAACAGGGATTTTATTTGAAGGCTGCACCGGTCATTGGAATCAAGTGTCTTAGGCAGTTGGAGTTGAAAAGCTCAGATCAGCAGGAAGCTGATTGGGCAGTAGAGATCAAGTGATCCTGGTAACTTGTGTCACAGGGTGATATTAATTCACTTCAACTCATCAGTGAAGGGAGTAGGTATTACTGACTGGAGTTCCACATAATACATGCAGCAGTGAGTAGGAAATTTACAATTATTTTTCCAAATTGGCCTTGTAATCACTCATTGCAGAAACTTTAAAAAATGCATGTTTTATCCTCAGATATTGGAGTGGGAGCAGTATTGACTGGTTCATTCCTGTTCTCTGTAGCTTGTACCCTGTCATGGTGTTGATTTCCTCCAGTTTTCTCTAACATCATAAGGATGTATATCTTGGTATTTAGCTATGTTACATTGCTACTGGTGTGGATGGATTCTAGAATGAATGGGTATGTGGGAAAATGGGTTACTGGGTAATTAATGGCAAAATGGAATTGATCTGGCTTGGCACTATCATGTGGGGCTAAATGGTGATTTTAAAAAAAATCTATATTGTAAGGAAATATGAACAAGATCAAATATAACATCAGGCATTTGGCTCTAAAATGTACTCCTCCTCAATAAAAAGGTACACCTCACAACCTTTCTAAATCTTTCCTTCTCACCTACAATCTATGCAGTCTATATTTAATGCCCAAGTCTGTGGAAAAGACTGACTATTTGCCTTATCTGTATCCCTCATGATTTTATGAGCAGTGAGTTTCTCCCCCCCCCAACCGCCCCCCCAGTAGTTGCCACCTTTCCAAAATGGAGAAAAATCCCAGTCTATCCAGCCTCTCCCTATAATTCAAGCTTCCTAGTCCAAGTTATATTCAAGTGACTCTTTTCTACATCAGTTGTCGCATAATATCCCTCTTCCTGTACTCTATGCCCTCATCAGTGAATGCTAGTTGCCTGGTTAACAAAGCCACTGATTGCACATCATCCATTTCATGTACCACTACTCTTATCACCTCTTCTGGGCAGAAGAGAGAGAAGAGTTGGTCTGGTGCTCATATTCCACCCCATCAGCCTTCATATTCAATAGATCCTTTTCTGCAATTTCTACTACCTCAAAGAATTTCTAGTATCTTCTGGTCTTTCCCAATTTGCAGGGACTGGTCTCTTCGAGGCTCAGTTCCACTCTTCTGTCCCCACCAACCATCTTTCCGTTTGAAAGTGAAGAAGAACCAACTCCTGTCCTTTCACTTTTTCCCTTCCTACGCTCCTGTGGCCCAAAAACAAGTACTTCTGGCTGACGCAGCGGTACACTTGTCCTTTTTCCATTCTTTTGAACTGCATTCTGTGTTCATCAAGGGGTCTCCTCCACATTGGAGAAAGAAGAGCTCAGGTGACCTGAGGAGCAGCAGTTTGAATTTTAAAAAAGTGAGGTGACAGCAGCAAGAAGCTGATTGGAAGAAGAGAGGTCAGGTGATCTGAGGATCTGCTGCAGTTAGAATTAAAAAAAAGGCGAGGCAGCAGCAAGAAGCTGATTGGAAGAAGAGAGGTCAGGTGATCTGAGGATCTGCTGCAGTTAGAATTAAAAAAAAGGCGAGGCAGCAGCAAGAAGCTGATTGGAAGAAGAGAGGTCAGGTGATCTGAGGATCTGCTGCAGTTAGAATTTAAAAAATGGCGAGGCGGCAGCAAGAAGCTGATTGGAAGAAGAGAGGTCAGGTGATCTGAGGATCTGCTGCAGTTAGAATTTAAAAAAAAGCGAGGCGGCAGCAAGAAGCTGAATTTCACTAAAAGTGAGGACAGGCCATTGTCGAAGTGGTAAAGCTTTGGCGAGAGTAGGTCAAGGATGAGGGTTATAATGAGGGTAAGAGAACTGTGTATTACATTAAATTGTTAATAGACTAGGTAGAATATTTGTAGGAATAGTGCTCGGTGGGAAGTGTAGGATATGAGGTCCTTGGTGAAACTCCGTCACCCTGGTGCCGACATCTGCGCCAGATGTGCTGAGATATAGCTCCTTGCGGACTGTGTTAAGGAACTGGAGCTGTGGCTTGATGACCAACCGCTCATTAGGGAGGGTGAGGAGATAATAGACAGGAGCTACAGGAAGTTGGTAGAGTGCACATCTTTGGCTGTTCCCTTCATCAACCTGTTTATCGCCCGGGATGGTATTGCCGTGGATGGCCTGACACAGGACAAACGTGGTGACCAGGTCTCTAAGAATGAGTTTGGCACCATCATAATGCAAAAGGTGAAGAGGCATGCAGTTGTGATCAGAGATTCTATTGTGAGTGTTTGGAGCTCAATGAGGGATCAATGGGCAAAATGGCTGTCTTCATTATCTATAATCATTTTACAGCTGGAATCGCTCTGTGCTTCCCTGCTTGGCACTGGCATTGGTTCTAGCTGACTGGGTTTATGGATAAGGAAGATGGCTATTTTACCCACTCATCCTGAGTGCTGGAACGGGCCTGAAGCAACTCGAATTGGGCTAGAGCCTTTGATATTGGTCAGGTCAGTGGTGCCCCCTGGCAAGGTGTGCCCCAGTTCTCTGCCCCACCTCTGGATATGCCTCTGGGATCATCACAAGCTAGGTCCAAGTCAACATTGTTTCCTTAAAGGAAAATTATGCCTAACAAATCTACTAAAACTTTTTGAGGAGATAACAGGATAGACTAAGAAGAAGCAGTGGATGTTGTGTACTTGGACTTCAGAAGGCCTTCAACAAGGTGTCACATATGAAACTGCTAAACCAGATGAGCGTTCATGGAATTACAGGAAGGATACCTGTGTGGGTAGAGCATTGGCTGTTTGGCAGGAAACAGGGAATTAAGGGGATCCTATTCGGGTAGGTTGCCTTGGATACATTAGCAGAATGGGCAAGGAGATGGTCGATGAAATGCAATGATTCACTTTGTTAAGCAGACTATAATTTAGATGGGGAGAAAATTCAAAATTCAGAGGCCAAAAGGTTCTTGGGAGTTCTCATGCAGGATCTCCTAAAGGTTAACCTCCAGGATGAGTCAACAGTGAAGAAGGAAAATGCAATAATAGCATTCATTTCTCGAGGAATAGCATATTCCATAGGGCGCAGGTGAGACATTACTTGGAGTACTGTGCTTAGTTTTGGGTGCCTTATTTGAGAAAGGATGTGCTGCCATTGGAGAGGGTTTAGGGAAGATTTATTAGACTGATACCAGGAATGAAAGGGTGAGCATATGAGGAATGATTGTCAGCTCTTGGACTGGATTCATTGGAGTCGTACAGGTTTGGGGGGAGGAGGTGGAGAAATCTCATAGTGGCATTTTGAATGCTGTAAGACCTGGACAGGGTAGATGTGATACAGTTATTTGCCATGGTAGGGGAATCTAGGCCACAGTTTCAGGAAAATAGGGCATCAAATTAAAACCGAAGTGCAGAGAAATTTCTTTAGCCAGTGGGTTATGAGTCTGACACTTGTTTCCACAGGTGGCAGTGGAAGCAAGGTGATTGGATGTTTGTAAGACAGAAATTGACATGTATTTGAATAGTCAGGGCATCATGTGTTTTGGGTAGAAGGTCAGGGAGTGGGGAAGAGTGACAAGCATCAGCGCATGATTAAATGGGTCGATTAGTCTACTTCTGCTCTTGTATCTTGGGGAGAAACCAAAAATTGTGATTGCTTTGTGGAGCACCTGTTTTCTCCAATCAGAGCTGACTCTTCATGGAGACTCCCTGCTGCTATTGAAGAGGTGATCCTTTCTTTTCAAAGGGAGTTCTGTGAGTCTCTCTCTCACTGCACCCCGTCTGCATTCCCTGCCAACCTGGCCTCTCTGCTGTTAGCTTGTGCTGCTGCCCATGCCCCTTCTTCACTCTTTTTCCCTGCCTTTTTAATCTGGAACCTGTCTGCTTTTAGCTCGTACCTTGTCAAAGAGGTCAGGCCTAAAGAATGGGTTATATGTATATCGTTGGACGATGCAGGACCTCCTGAGTTTTTTTAAGCAATTGGTATGAACTTCAATTGCAGCAACTGCTGACTATCCTGTTTCATTTCCCGTCTTCCTGCACTGCATTTCACCTCTGCGACGGTCTTTTGTCACTATCCTTTCTTCCATGTCCTCACACTCCCAACTGCTCCCGTTGACCAGATTTACATCTTATTCCCATGCTCATCGCAGTTTGACCCTGTCAGAGAAATGAACCCTCACCAAAAGTCTCCAGCCTAACAGCCTTTTCTTGGTCTACTTCCTAGTTTTAAAATCTGGTCTCTGACATAAAAGATTGGCTTTCCTTCCCTTCCTGCAGAAGTGACCATCCTATAGAATCGTTCCAATTCTTTTAAAATATTTGGAACCCAAGAACATGCCAACACAGATACTGACATTTCATCATTTCTTGTGTGTGCTTAACTTTTTTCTGTCAAGTCCCACTGAGCTGCACCCAGATCTTTCCCCTCCAAACCTTTTGTATCCATGTATCTGTCCAAATTTTTCTTAAATATCAATGTTGAGCCTGTATTTACCACTGAGCTGGCAGCTCATTGCACATTCCCACCACTCTCCGCGAGAAGAAATGATCCCTAATGTTCAATTTAAACTTCCCTCTTTCACACTTAACCCATGTTCACTGATTTTTAATCTTTCCTAACCTCAATGGAGAAAACCTGGCTTGTATTTACTCCATCTCTACCCTCATAATTTTGTAAACCTCTATCAACTCATCCCTCATTCTTCAGGGAATAAAGTTCTAACTTGTTTAACCTTTCTCTGCAACCCAGTTCCTGAAGTCTGTGCCACATCCTTGTAAATCTGCGCTTCACTCTTTTCACCTTGTTGATGTCTTTCCTGTAGTTATGTGGCCCAATCTGTGCACAATACTCCAAATTTTGCGTCGCCAATGTCTCGTACAACTTCAACATAACATCCCAACTCTTGTACTCAGTCTTTGGATTTATGAATACCAATGTGCCAAAAGCTCTCTTTCTGACCCGATCTACTGTGATATCACTTTCAAGGACACGGCAGCAATCCACAAAGCACACCACTGGTCATTGCTTTCAGCCAGGAAGGCAATCGTTCACTCATCTACTTAAAAAAAATACACTAAAAAAAACTGAGCACGCTATCCTGAGGATCTGTTTAATAGTTTAAAACATTGCTCTGGTCTACACCGACAGATAACAAACACAGCAAGAATTATATTGTCTGGAAAGGAAGAGCTAATTCATAGAATAACACAAGTTATATCCCATGAAAGTCATCAATAAATAGTTTCCATCTTTATTCAAACTTAGCAGTGGTTTCTAAAGATGACTTCTGATGTTTTCCAGATTTAAGAAAGACAACACGAGAAAACTATTGATATAATGTAGGAGAATCAGTGTCTTTCCATTTAAGAACAATGGCATTTCCAGCTAATAGTGTAGAAAAAGCTACCACTTGATTATGCAGAAGTAGATAAACAACTGAAATCCAAAAAAAGATCAGTTGAGAGGTCAGGTTGTAATTGAAAAATCAGAATCATTGATTGAGTTGAAAAAAAAATATTTCCAGAATTTTTATAACACTGAACATGATCAAAACCTATGAATCCATGAAGCCACTTCAATATTGCATCTGTCACAAGTGGAGCTTGCATGAGGAAAAACGCAAGCTAGTTTATCTTTAGCCATATAAGCTCTATGATCTTTTTAAGCTGCATTATAGAATGATGTGCACAAAGTGAAGAAGCATTAACTAGTCTGGTAATTCATACCCATATTTCAGGAGGTAATGTTACTTTCAAAAATTGATAAGAAGGATGAAAAAACATAGTGTAAGTCATAAGCCAAGTATCAGGGATGCTGGAAATCTGTCATAACAACAGAAATCACTTACGATTCTCAGCAATTCAGTATGCATTTGTAGAGATAAAAACAGAAATAAGATTTCTTTTTGATAACCTTGCATTGGAGGTTGTATGTGGTGATGGTTTGTGCTAAAATTCAATGATATTTACTTTATTTATTTGTATAATTGTGGAATGTTATTTGGACCACTTTTTCAGGTTAAAAAAAGAGGGTTTGCGTTCAGGTTGACCTTTACATATGTTGAACTTTAGACCTCAGTAAGATTCAGAAATTTTTTTAGGAGATCTGAATGGGAATATTTGATTATTCCCATCAACTACTCGCAAAGAGTTCAGATAGGCAGGAAGTTGGCTTCAGGATCCACGACTGGGAGCTTGGATGGGCTGGGGTGAGGATCAGCATTCAGGAGCTTGGATGTGTGGGTTAACAGTTCCAAAAATATGGGTGTTGACTTTTACATGGTATCGATGAAAACACTAATATATTTTGTTATGAGCCCAGTGGACTATAAAACCCATCAGCAAGAGATATTCACCAAGACAAATGGTTACTCAAACAAAAGTTTTATTTTATGATATTTAAACGTTAAAATAGAATCAAACTTTAAATTCTCAATATTGACTTATATAATCCCCTTCTAATTCTAAGCGCAAGTGTATTTAATGTGAGTGTACGTTTTTCAAAGTTTTCTGTTTCAGTCCAATCTCACTTCTTTCCTTCAAGTTCACTGGTTGCAGGCAATTCTTATAGTGTGCACAGAATTTAAAATGTATCAAGTTCACTAGGCTTTGGTGCATGAAAGGTAAATGATTACCACTCAGGAAGGTTCTTGTTGGTTTTCAGAGAGATTTGTTGTTCCTTTTTAATCAGCCACTTCAATGTCCACATTGAAATTTGCACCTTCAGGGTTTTCCAGATGATAACCTTTTTCTTTCAGGTCACCACAGAGTGCCTTTTTGTTTCTCTTATTCCAGGTGAAACATTAGGCAGCCAGTGCTCTCCTCTTGCATTAACCACAAGGGCTTTGATCAGGCTGAATCAAGCACTTACAATCTGTCCTTTAGAAGCTTGCTCTGTTTCAGTCCCCGTTTCTGTTGTTGGCTGAAACATTAGAAATGATCACACTCTCACGCACACTCACTCGCAAGCACTCTTCCAGACAGCAGTGGCTCCGACATGCTTTTTCATCTGTTGCCTTTTACAAACAAAAATGCATTAAATTCCTCAAAGATGCTGTGCAAGTTGATAAGTTTACAAAAAAATGTTTAGGTCATTATAGAGGGGGGAATGCTTTCAAGATCTGCAAGGTAATATTGCAGTTATATCTTCTTTGGCTTGGCTTCGCGGACGAAGATTTATGGAGGGGGTAAAAAAGTCCACGTCAGCTGCAGGCTCGTTTGTGGCTGACCAGTCCGATGCGGGACAGGCAGACACGATTGCAGCGGTTGCAAGGGAAAATTGGTTGGTTGGGGTTGGGTGTTGGGTTTTTCCTCCTTTGCCTTTTGTCAGTGAGGTGGGCTCTGCGGTCTTCTTCAAAGGAGGCTGCTGCCCGCCAAACTGTGAGGCGCCAAGATGCACGGTTTGAGGCGTTATCAGCCCACTGGCGGTGGTCAATGTGGCAGGCACCAAGAGATTTCTTTAGGCAGTCCTTGTACCTTTTCTTTGGTGCACCTCTGTCACGGTGGCCAGTGGAGAGCTCGCCATATAATACGATCTTGGGAAGGCGATGGTCCTCCATTCTGGAGACGTGACCCATCCAGCGCAGCTGGATCTTCAGCAGCGTGGACTCGATGCTGTCGACCTCTGCCATCTCGAGTACCTCGACGTTAGGGGTGTGAGCGCTCCAATGGATGTTGAGGATGGAGCGGAGACAACGCTGGTGGAAGCGTTCTAGGAGCCGTAGGTGGTGCCGGTAGAGGACCCATGATTCGGAGCCGAACAGGAGTGTGGGTATGACAACGGCTCTGTATACGCTTATCTTTGTGAGGTTTTTCAGTTGGTTGTTTTTCCAGACTCTTTTGTGTAGTCTTCCAAAGGCGCTATTTGCCTTGGCGAGTCTGTTGTCTATCTCATTGTCGATCCTTGCATCTGATGAAATGGTGCAGCCGAGATAGGTAAACTGGTTGACCGTTTTGAGTTTTGTGTGCCCGATGGAGATGTGGGGGGGCTGGTAGTCATGGTGGGGAGCTGGCTGATGGAGGACCTCAGTTTTCTTCAGGCTGACTTCCAGGCCAAACATTTTGGCAGTTTCCGCAAAGCAGGACGTCAAGCGCTGAAGAGCTGGCTCTGAATGGGCAACTAAAGCGGCATCATCTGCAAAGAGTAGTTCACGGACAAGTTTCTCTTGTGTCTTGGTGTGAGCTTGCAGGCGCCTCAGATTGAAGAGACTGCCATCCGTGCGGTACCGGATGTAAACAGCGTCTTCATTGTTGGGGTCTTTCATGGCTTGGTTCAGCATCATGCTGAAGAAGATTGAAAAGAGGGTTGGTGCGAGAACACAGCCTTGCTTCTGGTTAAACCCCACTTAGAGCATTGTGTACAGTTCTGATCACCTTATTATTGGAATGATGCAAATGTTTGGGATAAGGTGCAGAGCAGATTTACCAGGATGCTGCATGGAGTACTGTCCATGTGCTATGGAGAATGGTTGAGTGAGCTAAGGCTTATCTCTTTGGAGCAATAGAGAATGAGGGTGACTTAATTTAGGTGAATGTTTTTAAATGAAGAATTTTTTTTATAGACACCGCACCATAACAAGCACTTCTGGCTACAAACCTGCACCACCGAAATGTGACCAATTATTCCACGATGCCCAAATGCCTACAGTATGGTAACAGGTCATTTTGCCCAAAGTTTGTGCTGCCTAATTTATGCTCTAATTACCCTCTAATTACCCTCTAATTACCCTCTAATTACCCTCTAATTACCCTCTAATTACTCTCTAATTACCCCCTAATTACCCCCTAATTACCCCCTAATTACCCCCTAATTACCCCCTAATTACCCCCTAATTACCCCCTAATTACCCCCTAATTACCCCCTAATTACCCCCTAATTACCCCCTAATTACCCCTAATTACCCCTAATTACCCCTAATTACCCCTAATTACCCCTAATTACCCCTAATTACCCCTAATTACCCCTAATTACCCCTAATTACCCCTAATTACCCCTAATTACCCCTAATTACCCCTAATTACCCCTAATTACCCCTAATTACCCCTAATTACCCCTAATTACCCCTAATTACCCCTAATTACCCCTAATTACCCCTAATTACCCCTAATTACCCCTAATTACCCCTAATTACCCCTAATTACCCCTAATTACCCCTAATTACCCCTAATTACCCCTAATTACCCCTAATTACCCCTAATTACCCCTAATTACCCCTAATTACCCCTAATCACCCCCCAATTACCTTAATTACCCCCTATTTACCCCCCAAATTACCCCAACCCCCCCATCACCCCCTATTTACCCTGTCAGAGAAATCTGCCCTCACCAAAAGTCTCTAGCCCTACAGCCATTTTTTGATCTACTTTACAGTTTTAAAACTGGTCTGTGACATGAAAGATTGGCTTTCATTTTCTTGCTGCAGAAGTGACCATCCTATAGAATCGTCCCAATTCTTTTAAAATATTTGGAACCCAAGAACATGACAACACATATACTGACCTTTCATCATTTCTTGTGTGAGCTTAACTTTTTTCTGTCAAGTCCCACTGAGCTGCACCCAGATCTTTCCCCTCCAAACTTTCTGCGTCCATGTATCTGTCCAAATTTTTCTTAAATATCAAAATTGAGCCTGAATTTACCACTTAGCTGGCAGCTCATTCCACATTCGCACCACTCTCGGCGAGAAGAAATTATCCCTAATGATCAATTTAAACTTCCCCTTTTCACGCTTAACCCATGTTCACTGATTTTTAATCTTTACTAATCTCAATGGAAAAAGCCTGGCTTTTATTAACTATATTTATACCCTCATAATTTTGTATACCTCTACCAAACTATTCCTCATGCTTCAAGGAATAAAGTTCTAACTTGTTTAACCTTTCCCTGCAACACAGTTCCTGAAGTCTGCACAACATCCTTGTAAATATGCTCTACACTCTTTTCACTTTGTCAATATCTTTCCTGTAGTTATGTGGCCCAATCTGTGCCCAATACTCCAAATTTTGCCTCACCAATGTCTCATACAACTTCAACATAACATCCCAACTCTTGTACTCAGTGTTTGGATTTATGAATACCAATATGCCGAAAGCTCTCTTTCTGACCCTATCTACTTGTGATATCACTTTGAAGGACACGGCAGCAATCCACAAAGCTCACCACTGGTCATTGCTTGCAGCCAGGAAGACAATCATTCACTCATCTACTTAAAAAAAATACACTAAAAAACCTGAGCAGCCTATCCTGAGGATCGGTTGAATACTTTAAAACATTGCTCCGGTCTACACCGAGAGATAACAAACACAGCAAGAATTGTATTGTCTCGAAAGGAAGAGTTAATTCATAGAATAACAACAGTCATATCCCATGAAAGTCATCAAAAAATGGTTTCCAGCTTTCTTCAAACTTAGCAGTGGTTTCTCAAGACAACTTCTGATGTTTTCCAGTTTTAAGAAAAACAACACGAGAAAACTATTGATATAATGTAGGAGAATCAGTGTCTTTCCATCTAAGTAAAATGGCTCTTCCAGCTAATAGAGTAGAAAAAGCTACCACTCGATTATGCAGAAGTAGATAAACAACTAAAATCCAAAAAAAAGAGCAGTTGAGGCGTCAGGTTGTAATTGAAAAACTAGAATCATTGATTGAGTTGAAAAAAATATTTCCATAATTTTTATAACACTGAACATGATCAAAACCTATGAGTCAATGAAGCCACTTCAATATTGCATCTGTCACAAGTGGAGATTGTATTAGGAAAAATGCAAGCTCGTTTATCTTTTGACATATAAGCTCAATGAACTATTTTCAGCTGTGTTAAAGAATGATGTGTACAAAGTGAAGAAGTATTAACTAGTCTGGTAATTCTTCCCCATATTTCAGGAGATAATGTTACTTTCAAAAATTGATAAAAATATGATAAAACATGGTGTAAGTCAAAAGCCAAGTACCAGGGATGCTGTAAATCTGTCATAAAAGAAGAAATCACTCATGATTCACAGCAAGTCAGTCTGCATTTGTAGAAATAAAAACAGAAATAAAATTTCATTTTGATAATCTTGCATTAGAGGTTGTATGTGGTGATGGCTTGTGCTAAAATTCAACGATATTTACTTTATTTATTTGTATAATTGTCGAATGTTTTTTGGACCACTTTTTAAGGTCAAAAAAAGTGGGGGTGGGTTCAGGTCGAACTTTACGTATGTTGAACTTTGGACCTCAGTAAGATTCAGATTTTTTTTTAGGAGATCAGAATGGTAATAATTGATTATTCCCATCAACTGCTCACAAAGAGTTCAGATTGGCAGGAAGTTGGTTTGAGGATCCTCGATCGGGAGTTTGGATGGGCTGGGGTGAGGATCAGCAGTCGGGAGCTTGGATGTGTGTGCGGTCAGGTCCAAAAATATGGGTGTTGACTTTTACATGGTATTGATGATTCCACTAGTAAATATTGTTATGAGCCCAGAGGACCTCAAAACCCATCAGCAATAGATATTCACCAAGACAAATGGTTACTTAAACAAAAGTTGCTTTTAATTATATTTAAACGTGAAAATAGAATCAAACTTGAACTTCTCACTATTGACTTATATAATCCCCTTCTAATTCTAAGCGCAAGCATATTTAATGTGTGTGTAAGTTTTTAAAAGTTTTCTGTTTCACAGTCCAATCTCACTTCTTTCCTTTATGTTCACTGGTTGCAGGCAATTCTTATACTGTGCACAGAATTTAAAAAATGTATCAAGTTCACTAGGCTTTGGTGCTTGGAAGGTAAATGGTTACAACTCAGGAAGGTTCTTGTTGGTTTTCAGGGAGATTTGTTGTTCCTTTTTAATCAGCCACTTCAATGTCCACTTCAAATGAAATTTGCCCCTTCAGGGTTTTCCAGATGATAACCTTTTTCTTTCAGGTCACCACAGAGTGCCTTTTTGTTTCTCTTATTCCAGGTGAAACATTAGGCAGCCAGTGCTCTCCTCTTACATTAACCACAAGGGCTTTGATCAGGCTGAATCAAACACTTACAATCTGTCCTTTAGAAGCTTGCTCTGTTTCAGTCCCCGTTGTTGTTGTTGGCTGAAACACTAGAAATGATCACACTCTCACGCACACTCACTCGCAAGCACTCTTCCAGACAGCAGTGGCTCTGACATGCTCTTTCATCTGTTGCCTTTTGCAAACAACAATCCATTAGATTCCTCAAAGTTGCTGTGCAAGTTGATAAGTTTAAAAAAATGTTTTGGTCATTATTGGGGGGGATTGCGTTCAAGAGATGCAAGGTAATATTGCAGTTATATAAAGCTCTGGTTAAACCCCACTTAGAGCATTGTGTCCAGTTCTGATCACCTTATTATTGGAATGATGCAAATGTTTGGGATAAGGTGCAGAGCAAATTTACCAGGATGCTGCCTGGAGTACAGTCCATGTGCTATGGAGAAAGGTTGAGTGAGCTAAGGCTTATCCCTTTGGAGCAATAGAGAATGAGGGTGACTTAATTGAGGTGAATAAGTTTTTAAATGAAGAAATATTTTTATGGACACAGCACCATAACAAGCACTTCTGGCTACAAACCTGCACCACTGAAATGTGACCAATTATTCCACTATGCCCAAATGCCTACAGTATGGTAACAGGCCATTTTGCCCAACAAGTATATGCTGCTGAAGTTTTGCCTGAGTTATGCCCAGTTTATGCCCCGTTTATGTCCCGGGGTATGCCCCGGGGTATGCCCCCGGTATGCCCCAATTAACCCTGTCAGAGAAATCTGCCCTCACCAAAAGTCTCTAGCCTAACTGCCTTTTTTCGGAGTACAGTCCATGTGCTATGAAGAAAGGTTGAGTGAGCTAAGGCTTATCTCTTTGGAGCAATAGAGAATGAGGGGTCACTTAATTGAGGTGTATGTTTTTTTTAAATGAAGAAATGTTTTTATAGACACAGCACCAGAACAAGCACTTCTGGCTACAAACCTGCACCACCGAAATGTGATCAATTATTCCACTATGCCCAAATGCCTACAGTATGTTAACAGGCCATTTTGCCCAACAAGTTTGTGCTGCCAAATTTATACCCTAATTAGTCCCTCAGTGTGCCCTCAGTGTCCCCTCAGTGTGGCCTAATTACGCACCAAATTATCCTGTCAGAAAAATCTACCCTCACCAAAAGTCTGTAGCCGAACAGCCTTTTTTTGCTCTACTTTCCACTTTTCAAAATGGTCTTTGACATGAAAGATTGGATTTCCTTCTCTTGCTGCAGAAGTGACCATCCTATAGAATCATTCCAATTCTTTTAAAATATTTGGAACCCAAGAACATGCCAACACAGATACTGACCTTTCATCATTTCTTGTGTGTGCTTAACTTTTTTCTGTCAAGTCCCACTGAGCTGCACCCAGATCTTTCCACTCCAAACCTTCTGCGTCCATGTATGTGTCCAAATTTTTCTTCAACATCAAAATTGAGTCTGCATTTACCACTTAGCTGGCAGCTCATTCCACATTCGCACCACTCTCTGCGTGAAGATATTATCCCTAATGTTCAATTTAAACTTCCCCCTTTCACCCTTAACCCATGTTCACTGATTTTTAATCTTTCCTAACTTCATTGGAAAAAGCCTGGCTTGTATTTACTCCATCTATACCCTCATAATTTTGTATGCCTCTATCAACTCATCCCTCATGCTTCAGGGAATAAAGCTCTAACTTGTTTAACCTTTCCCTGCAACCCTCTTACTGAAGTCTGGCAACATCCTTGTAAATCTGCTCTGCACTCTTTTCAACTTGTTGATATCTTTCCTGTAGTTATGTGTCCAAATCTGTGCCCAATACTCCAAATTTGCCTCACCAATGTCTCATACAACCACTTCAACATAACATCCCAACTCTTGTACTCAGTCTTTGGATTTATGAATACCAATATGCCAAGAGCTCTCTTTCAGACCCTATCTACTTGTGATATCACTTTCAAGGACTCGGCAGCAATCCTCAAAGCACACCACTGGTCATTGCTTGCAGCCAGGAAGGCAATCAATCACTCATCTACTTAAAATAATACACTAAAAAAACTTAGCAGCCTATCTTGAGGATCTGTTGAATAGTTTAAAACATTGCTCCAATCTACACCGACAGATAACAAACACAGCAAGAATTATAATGTCTGGAAAGGAAGAGTTAATTCATAGAATAACACCAGTTATATCCCACGAAAGTAATCAATAAATGGTTTCCTTCTTTCTTCAAACTTAGCAGTGGATTCTCAAGACGACTTCTGATGTTTTCCAGATTTAAGAAAGAAAACACGAGAAAACTATTGATATAATGTAGGAGAATCATTGTCTTTCCATTTAAGTAAAGTGGCTCTTCCAGCTAATAGAGTAAAAAAAGCTACCACTCGATAATGCAGAAGGAAATAAACAACCGAAATCCAAAAAAAAAGAGCCGTTGAGGGGTCAGGTTGTAACTGAAAAACTAGAATCATTGATTGAGTTGAAAAAAAAATATTATAAAACATTATAAAATTCATAAAGAGCGGGGGTTCCAGAGCAGATTCCTGTGTGATCTGTGGGGTCTGCAGGAGCAGGAGAGCAGGGGCACGGGCAGGAGTAGAGGAAGGAGGGCAGGGGCAGGGGCAGGTGAGCAGAAGCTGGCGAGCAGAGGAGCAGGATCGCTAGAGCGCTGGAGCAGGATCGCTGGAGCGCTGGAGCAGGAGCGCCAGGAGCGCAGGAGCAGGATAGGAGAGCAGGAGCAGGAGCAGAGGAGCGTAGGAGCAGGGGAGCAGGAGCGCGAGCAGGAGCGCAGGATGAGGAGCGCAGGAGCAGAGGAGCGCCGGGGCAGGGGAGCAGGGTCAGGGGCAGGAACCCTTGATTACCCCTGATTACCCCTTAATTACCGCTGATTACCCCTGATTACCCCTTAATTACCCCTGATTACCCCTTAATTACCCCTTAATTACCCCTGATTACCCCTTAATTACCCCTGATTACCCCTTAATTACCCCTGATTACCCTTTAATTACCCCTGATTACCACTTAATTACCCCTGATTACCCCTTAATTACCACTTGATTACCCCTGATCACCACTTAATTACCCCTGATCACCCCTTAATTACCCCTGATCACCCCTTAAATACCCCTGATCACCCCTTAAATACCCCTGATCACCCCTTAAATACCCCTGATCACCCCTTAATTACCCCTGATTACCCCTTAATTACCACTTAATTACCCCTGATCACCACTTAATTACCCCTGATCACCCCTTGTTTACCCCTGATCACCCCTTGTTTACTCCTGATCACCCCTTGTTTACCCCTGATCACCCCTTGTTTACCCCTGATCACCCCTTGTTTACCCCTGATCACCCCTTGTTTACCCCTGATCACCCCTTGTTTACCCCTGATCACCCCTTGTTTACCCCTGATCACCCCTTGTTTACCCCTGATCACCCCTTGTTTACCCCTGATCACCCCTTGTTTACCCCTGATCACCCCTTGTTTACCCCTGATCACCCCTTGTTTACCCCTGATCACCCCTTGTTTACCCCTGATCACCCCTTGTTTACCCCTGATCACCCCTTGTTTACCCCTGATCACCCCTTGTTTACCCCTGATCACCCCTTGTTTACCCCTGATCACCCCTTGTTTACCCCTGATTACCCCTTGTTTACTCCTGATTACCCCTTGTTTACCCCTGATTACCCCTTGTTTACCCCTGATTACCCCTTGTTTACCCCGATGACCCCTTGTTTACCCCTGATTACCCCTTGTTTACCCCTGATTACCCCTTGTTTACCCCTTGTTTACCCCTGATTACCCCTGATTACCCCTGATTACCCCTGATTACCCCTTGTTTACCCTTGTTTACCCTTGTTTACCCCTGTTTACCCCTGTTTACCCCTGTTTACCCCTGTTTACCCCTTGTTTACCCCTTGTTTACCCCTTGTTTACCCCTTGTTTACCCCTTGTTTACCCCTTGTTTACCCCTTGTTTACCCCTTGTTTACCCCTTGTTTACCCCTTGTTTACCCCTTGTTTACCCCTTGTTTACCCCTTGTTTACCCCTTGTTTACCCCCTGTTTACCCCCTGTTTACCCCCTGTTTACCCCCTGTTTACCCCCTGTTTACCCCCTGTTTACCCCCTGTTTACCCCTGTTTATCCCTTGTTTACCCCTTGTTTACCCCTTGTTTACCCCTGGTTTACCCCTGGTTTACCCCTGGTTTACCCCTGTTTACCCCTGTTTACCCCTGTTTACCCCTGTTTACCCCTGTTTACCCGTATTTACCCCTTGTTTACCCCTTGTTTACCCCTTGTTTACCCCTTGTTTACCCCTTGTTTACCCCTTGTTTACCCCTTGTTTACCCCTTGTTTACCCCTTGTTTACCCCTTGTTTACCCCTTGTTTACCCCTTGTTTACCCCTTGTTTACCCCTTGTTTACCCCTTGTTTACCCCTTGTTTACCCGTGTTTACCCGTGTTTACCCCTTGTTTACCCCTGTTTACCCCTTGTTTACCCCTGTTTACCCCTTGTTTACCCCTTGTTTACCCCTTGTTTACCCCTTGTTTACCCCTTGTTTACCCCTTGTTTACCCCTTGTTTACCCCTTGTTTACCCCTGATTACCCCTAATTACCCCCTTGATTACCCCTTAATTACCCCCTATTTACACCCTAATCATGAACCAATTATGCTCTTATAACGCCCTCATTTACCCTGTTTAAAAATCTGCTCTCACCAAAAATCTCTAGCCTCACTGCCTTTTTTTGGTCGACTTTCCAGTTTTAAAACTGGTCTCTGACATGAAAGATTGGCTTTCCTTCTCTTGCTGCAGAAGTGACCATCCTATAGAATTGTTCCAATTCTTTTAAAATATTTGGAACCCAAGAACATGACAACACAGATACTGACCTTTCATCATTTCTTGTGTGTGCTTAACTTTTTTCTGTCAAGTCACACTGAGCTGCAACCAGATCTTTCCCCTCCAAACCTTTTGTGTCCATGTATATGTCCAAATTTTTCTTAAATATCAAAATTGAGCCTGCATTTACCACTTAGCTGGCAGCTCATTCCACATTCCCACCACTCTCGCGAGAAGATATTATCCCTAATGTTCAATTTAAACTTCCCCCTTTCACCCTTAACCCATGTTCACTGATTTTTAATCTTTCCTAACCTCAATGGAAAAAGCCTGGCTTGTATTTACACCATCTTTACCCTCATAATTTTGTATACCTCTATCAACTCATCCCTCATGCTTCAGGGAATAAAGTTTTAACTTGTTTAACCTTTCCCTGCAACCCAGTTGCTGAAGTCTGGGCAACATCTTTGTAAATCTGCTCTGCACTCTTTTCACCTTGTGATATCTTTCCTGTAGATTTGTGTCCCAGTCTGTGTACAATACTCCAAATTTTGCCTCACCAATGTCTCATACAACTTCAACATAACATCCCAACTCTTGTACTCAGTCTTTGGATTTATGAATACCAATATGCCAAAAGCTCTCTTTCTGACCCTATCTACTTGTGATATCACATTCAAGGACTCAGCAGCAATCTTCAAAGCACACCACTGGTCATTGCCAGCAGCCAGGGAGGCAATCGTTCACTCATCTACAAAAGATAAATACACTAAAAAAACCTGAGCAGCCTATCCTGAGGATCTGTTGAATACTTTAAAACATTGCTCCGGTCTACACCGACAGATAACAAACACAGCAAGACTTGTATTGTTGGGAAAGGAAGAGTTAATTCATAGAATAACACCAGTTATATCGCATGAAAGTCATCAATAAATGGTTTCCAGCTTTCTTCCAACTTAGCAGTGGTTTCTCAAGACGACTTCTGATGTTTTCCAGATTTGAGAAATAAGCATTCATACGCATAACATATGCAGACACATTCACCAAACAATACCAATATAATACGAAATTAACAGGAAAATAGCTTGAGGTTAATTGAACAAAAGTGTGTACAAATGAATCATGTTCATGAAATCTATAGATTTATAGGTAAGTGAAAATAAAAGAAAAATAGAAATGGATCAGAGGAAAAAATAATTGAGTGAATTCTTGATTTATCCATCAAGAATGATTTTTAGAGTTCCCAGTTCTGCTAAAGGTATGCATTTAGATTTTCTTTGTCATATAAATGGTCCATCTAAGAATTTGTAGTAAATGATAAATTGGACTGTAGATTTTGTAAATTTGAAATAAAATAAGGAAGGTAAAACGATTTGGCAAGGTATGTTTAGTGCCTAATCTTACTGCAATGTGCCTGAGGAGAAAAGAACAATTTTATACACTATAAATAGTGTCAAAAATAGTGTGTCCCAATAGAAAGTCATAAAATATCCAGAAATTCTTGCAGATATCAAATGTTAATCCATTGAAGAATATGGGTTCTGTTTTATTGTTTGTTCAGAAGACACACAGTATTAATGCAGTTGCAATGAGCACAAAATAGTTTAATTCTATGATTGAATATTTGATGCATTATAACTATAGAGGAAATGAGATGACGGGACAAAGATTATATGGCTTCCTGAACACTTTTGTCTGTAGTTTATTGATTTTGGGCTGCTGACCATGGAAATCACCTCAACATTTTCCTGTTATTTGTCACCTATTTTGGGGATTTCTTGTCATGTTTTACATCTACTAGTCTATTGTCCACAAAGCAAGGTGTTTTGGTCAGTCCAAGCAGCCCTGGACATGCGCAGTGCAGGTAACTATGCAAATGTTGTCTTAGGCCTGCGCATGCTTGGAATTGATGGATACAGACATGCTTTAAAATCAGCTCATGTATCCAGATGCTGGGCATTATACTGATCTAGATTGGATGCACATGCTCTTCAGGCAATAGCATGGTGAGGGCACTTAGCAATAGCATTTATTGTCTTCAGGAAGATTTGATTCAGCAGGAATGTCTCGTCAATGTTGCAACAGCTGTGATGCATTCTGTTACATTTCTGCCATGTATATGCTTCAGGCTCAAAGACGCAGCATGACTGCTCTTATGAAGAAAGCCTATGAGCTCTGCTTTGGTTGTCAAAATGGTGACCAAGTCAAACCCTGAGGTCCTCCCATTTGTTGTGCAACATATAACAGTCAACCTGAGAGCTTGCCTTAGAAGTACTTGCAAGTAAAGGTCATTTGTAGTTCTAATGATAGAGCGAGAACAGAGAAGTTTTACTGATGTCTGACTAAAATATTTGGCTTCCCTACAAAAAAATAAGATAATTTGGACATTCATTTTGCATCTAACCCAAGGTGGAACATTAATCTCTGACTCTCTCTTGTGATCAGATGATCACCAATTCCTAATCACCACATCACCTTTTCCTAAGTTGTTCAATCTAGCAACATTACACAGTAATACAGTATTCATTTCAATTTAAACACAAACATCAACATATCAAACTTTTAAACTATGCAGGTCTTTTTATTTTCGAGATTCAGCCTGTTGGGTGCTCTGATAATGTGTGTGGATCTTCTCAACACAGGTGCCTGTGTCGGCTGTGTTGGTCCACTGCTATCTAGCACTGCTGGTGATTCCTCTGTTGCTGTGCAGGCTGGATCTTCTACATTTGTCTGTTCTTGCAGTGTCACTTGGATTTTCAGCAGGCTCTTTCAACTCCTCCTCAGTATTTGACCATCCTCTATTTTAACAGTATTGGTTCTTGGACTTACTTTCTCCAGAACAGTGGCCTTCTCATCTGAGGTGTTGGAATCTCCAAGTTTCTCTGTGTCATGTTGTTGACATCCTTCCTCTATTTCGGCAACCAAAACTGCACACTATATTCCAAATTTGGCCTTACCAGGGAATGATGTACCAGAATTCCTAAATCCCTTTCTTCAACTGCAGTCCTCAATTATCTACCATTTAACATGTATGAACATAGCTGAGTATTCCTACCAAAATGTAGCACCTCACACTTATTTCTATTAACCTCCACCTGCCATCTTTTTGCCCACTCTTCTAAATGGCCTATATTGCATTGCAATCTTTGAAAACCTTCCTTAGTGTGCCCAACACCACCAATCTTAGTATCATCTGCTTATTTACTAACTATATTTACCACCCTATCATCCAGATCATTAATATATATGACAAACAACAATGGACCCAGTACTGATCACTGAGTCATTCCACTAGATACCGGCCTCCAATTTGACAAACAATTTTCCACCACTATTCTCTGGCATCTCCCACCCAATCATTGTTGAATCCATTTCACTACTTCAACATTAATACCTAGTGCTTGAACCTTCCTAATTAACCTCTTATGCAGAACCCTGTTAAAGGGCTTACTAAAGTCCACATAGACAACATCTACAGCCTTCCCTTCGTCAACCTTCTTAGTATCTGCCTCAAAATATTATATAAGATTTGTTAAACATGATCTACCATGCATGAAACCATGTTGACTTCTCCAAATCAGTCCCTGTCTATCCAAATAATTGTATATTCCACCTCTAAGAACACTCTCCATTTATGTACCTACCACTGATGTCAGACTCATGGGCCTATAATTATCCAGTTTAATATTAGGTCCTTTTGTTTTAACAGTGGAACAAGATGAGCAACCCTCCAATCCTCTGACATCTCCCTCATGGCTACTGACATTTTAAATATTTCTGAAAGAGCCCCCACTATTTCTTCATTAACCTCCATCAAGGTTCTGGAGAATATCCTATCAGTGATTTAGCCACCTTTATTCTCTTTAAAATAGACTCAATATTGCTTTCCTTCGTGAATAATGAAGAAAAAAAACATTTAAAATTTCCCCTGTCTCTTCTGACTCCTCACATCGCCTACCCCTCTGATCCTCAAGGGGCCCAATTTTATCCCTCACTATTCTTTTACTTTTAATGTACCTGTAGAAAACCTTTGGATATATTTTTACCTTGCCTACCTTTTCCAGCCTCTCCTTATAATGTAAACCTATAATTCAAGTGAATCTTTTCTGCACCAGTTGTAGCATGACGTCCCTGCCCCTGTACTCAGTGGCCTAACCAGGGAATGCAAGTTGCTAAATGCCTTCTTCATCAGACTTTCTACTTGTCTCTTCACTTTTGTGGAACTATGTACATGCACTGTCTCGTCTCTCTGCTCACTAACACTTTGCAGGGCCCAGTAGTTCACAATAATGCAGTAATTAAGTTCCTGGACTAATAATATAGAGGCACAAGTAAAGACTAAATTGGAGGAAAAAAACAATAGCTATTAGTCATGATGAGGCCAGAATCATTCATTATTATGAGCACCTATTGGGTTACAAATGTCATTCAGGGAGGAAATCTGCTATACTTATTTGTTCAGGTTTATATATTAATAACGCTAAAGCAATTTGGTGAAGTAATTTTGGGATTGGCAATTATTGCTGGACCTGCCAATGTTGCTGAGGTTTAGTTCTTAGTCAAGACTTAACAATTACAGGGGTGTGGCCTGTTTGCGAAGGAAGAGGTGTAATTCCGTCTTCCCCCAGTTGGACTGATAGATACCCGAATTAAAATACTTTAAAAGTCTGAAAAGTCTGCTCAGAAGTAGTCTGAATGTTAAAAGATTACAATGGCTGCCAATACAAAGAAGTCAAAAACACAGACTGAGAAGAAACTTTCATTTAAAAGTACGGAAGAAATGAGGCCTACTTACCAAGTGGAATCCACGGAATCGCATGGACAGCTACCTAAACAACAATGTGCACCAGCTTGGCAAAGTATTACCCCTGGCGCCCTCGAAAGATGGCACCAGGCTTCCGATTTTTTTTTCTTCCTTTCAAGTTCAGTGCGCCCGCAATGTCGTGCGTGCTGGAGAAGTGCCAGAATTGATCGAGTCGGCCCCAAAGCGTGATATCGCTGTGGGTCAACGCAGAGGCCCAAGGCAACATGTCAGAAGACGAGCCTGCGTGGGCCTCAGGGCTGCCAGGCATGCGCGGTGCATCAAGAGTATGTGAATTTTTTAGAATTCGTTGGGGAAGTTAGTCAGCAATACTCTGAGTATTCTGGGTCTGGTTCTGCAGGAGTGCAGACCAGAAGTTACAAGAACAACTGAATTAAAAGAACAACAGTTTAAAGCCTTGTCTCAAACTGAACAAACAGGAGAAGAAATACTGACTGCTGCTGAAGGGAAAGAAGGTCGGCCTCGTGGTGAAACTAGTGATACTACTTTTGATGCTGTTTTTACAATTTTGAATTGATAGATCATCCAATAGGTAACATGTCAACACAAATGTCTACTTCGATTGGTCATGGATTTATGAATATTACTGAAAAAATGAAGAGTATTTGTGAAGAAGTTTCTGTTAAGAAAGATATCTCTGTTGTCAAAGCTGATGTTAATAGGTGCTTGAATAGAGTGGATATAGTTCAAGATAATTTTTAAAAGATAGAAGGTGACTTTCAAGTTTGTAAAGGACAAGTGGTCTGAAATAAAGAAAATATAGAAAAAGTGGAAGATTCTTTTGTCAGATGGGAAATTCAGAAGAAGGACTTGTTGAAGAAAATAGACTCTTTGGAAAATCAAAGTTGCTGGAATAATGTTAAAATAGTGATAATTCCTGAAGGAATTGAAGGTCTGGAACCATCATTTTTTTTTGTTAATGGATCCCCGAAGCATTAGGATTGGCATTTTTTTCCTGAAGGTTTGGAATTAGATAGAGCACATAAGGTTCTACAAAGGAAACCATACTTGGGTCAACCTCCAAGAGCTGTTTTGATTCATTGTCTACGCTACCAAGATAGGGAAAGTATATTGAAAGTTGCAGTTCAAAATGCAGGTAGATATCCATCCTCATTGATGGTACAAGGAAACAAGGTTTTCTTCTACCTAGATTTAAGTCAAGAAATTATTAAAAGGCGTAAAGAATTTAATTCTGCTAAGGAAGTGCTTTGGCGGAAGGGTTATAAATTTTCTTTTAGATACCCTGCAGTTTTGAATATCTTTCATGGGAATTTCCAATCACAGTTCTTTGAGAGAGATCACGATGCTCTAATTTTTGCCAATTCTTTGCTAGACAGGGCTACTGAAAGGCATTCTTCGCCTAAGAGGAAGCTATCTGATGAGAAGAATGGAAATGGGAATGGGAAGGCATCTCTGACTAACTTGTCAAAATGTTTGATTGATATTGATGATCCGGAGCAAGTTTTGTGACTGAAATCATAAGGGTTGTGAGCTGATTAAGACTTATAATTTTGTAAGTACAGTTGGGGGGGATGGAGCTTGCTGAAGATTTCGGAGGTTTTCCGCCACTAGTGGGAGGGATTTTATTTCTTTCCACACCCAGTTAAGTGGGGAGTTACTACCTTTGTAGTATTTATACAAAACAAATACTTTTTTCTAGTGCTAGTTTTACTTTGTTAAAGAGGGGTTGATTGATTCTTTAATTTATATTATATTTCAAGGGGATCTTTAAATTTTATTATTGGAGAAGGGCAGGGGTCTTTTTTTTTGTTGTGAATTGAAGGAATAGAAAAAGGGGATTCTGAATTTGTTTTTACTTCATTTTCATAATAACGTCCAACCAGAATTTTGCAACGTTTAATGTGCAGGGTTTAAATAACCCAATTAAATGAAAATGACTTTTACTTTATATAAAAAAGATGAAAATAGATATTGCTTTTCTACAGGAAACTAATTTAACTGAAAGAGAACATTTGAAATTAAAGAGAGATTG
Source organism: Narcine bancroftii (assembly GCF_036971445.1). NCBI lineage: Eukaryota > Metazoa > Chordata > Chondrichthyes > Torpediniformes > Narcinidae > Narcine > Narcine bancroftii. Next base: position 217,084,354 of record NC_091469.1, on the reverse strand, counting down.
GGCCGATCATGTATTTTCATCTTCTTTTAATTCGAAAATGAGAGGAGTGGCGATTCTGATCCATAAGAAGATAGCATTTGAATTTGAATCTTCGGTGGAATCTGCTGGGGGAATTTTAATGATTAATTGTAACCTTTATGCGGAAACATGGTCTTTGCTGAATGTGTACGCTCCTTATGTTGATGAGGAACAATTTATGTCTGAAGCTTTTCTAACTTTAAGTCAAGCTGAAGAAAATATTTTGATTGCGGGAGATTTTAATCGTGTATTAGATCCATTATTAGATAAATCCCCCAAAATTGTGAACAAATTAAAGGCAGCGGTTAAATTGATCTTGCTGATGAAAGATTTAAATCGGTTAGAAGTTTGGAGAAGATTAAACCCTTCTGAGAAAGATTTTTTATTTTACTCTCCACCCCATAATTCTTTTTCAAGGATTGACTTTATTTTAGTATCTGCACATTTGCAATCATGTTTTATTCAAGCTGAATATAAGAGTAGAATTATTTCTGATTATTTATTGTTATTTATTTCTTGTGTTGGACTGGAAGTTAGTCAATCAACTTGTCATTGGAGGTTTAATGCAATGTAACCAAAAAAAAAAAAGAATTTGTAAAATTTATTAAGGATCAATTGCTTATTTTTTAGATCTGAATAGGAATAAAGTTCAAAGCAATTTTACTCTATGGGATGCTTTGAAGGCATTTTTACGTGGTCAAATTATTAGTTACGCAACAAAGGAAAAGACGTTTTTGGCAGAGACTTGGTCTTTGGAGAAACAGCTGATTTGGAAAAAGAATTCCAGAGGAATTGTACAGAGGGTAATAAGGCAGTTTTGACAAAACTGAAGTTAGGTTATAATACATTACAAACATATCAGTTTGAACGTCTGATTCAAAGATCTAAACAGCGCTATTATGAGTTATGGATAGAGCCTATAAAGTTTTGGCCTGGCAATTGAAAACAGAACAGATATTAAGAACTATTAATGCTGTGAGGAAAGATAATTCAGTTACTTTTATACCTCAGGAGATCAATGAACAATTTTTTTATCATTTTATCAGAAATTATATACTTCTGAGGGAGTTCGAGATGACAGATTGATTGAATCTTTTTTGTCAGAATTAAATTTGCCAATATTAGGGGAAGATGATGTGAGGAAATTAGCTTCTCCTTTTTCAGATTTAGAAATAAAGGATGTTATTTAACAAATGCCTAATGGCAAATCTCCAGGAGATGATGGGTTTACTGTTGATTTTATAAAGCTTTTTATGATGACCTGTCCTCTTTGTTTATGGACATTCCTCATCAGGTAACTCAAGAACAAGCCCTACCAGACTTGCGTTTAAGTGCAGTAATAACAGTTATACCAAAAAAAGACAGAGATTCTTTGAAAGTGGCTTCATATCGACCAATTTCTTTATTGAATGTCGATTATAAAATAATAGTGAAATTATTGGCCAATAGACTTGCAAAGTATTTACCACAATTGGTACATGCTGATCAGGCTGTTTTTTTAAAAAAAATGGGTGTGCCTCTGACAATAGACTTAGAGCGATTTCATTGATTAATGCTTCACGACAGCGACCTGACCTATCAATGGTTGTTGGACTAGATGATGAGAAAGATTTTGATGGGGTCAAATGGAATTTTTTATTTAAAGTGTTAGAGAAATATAAGTTTAGACCCTTTTTTATTGGTTTGGTGAAGGCATTATATAAAATCCTGTAGCTAGGGTGACGACAAATAGTCAAGCCTCTTCTTTCTTTAAATTATCATGTTCTACTCATCAAGGTTTCCCTTTGTCACCAGCTCTATTTGTGTTGGTAATTGAACCTTTAGCTCAGGTTATTTGACAGAATGAGAATATTAGAGTATAAAGTTAGCAGATGAGGAATATAAGATCAATTTATTTGTGGATGATGTTTTGATATATTTAACTAATCCAGAACGATCTTTAACTTGTAAGAATGTTTGGAATGATATGGTAAATTATCAGGTTATAAAGTGAATTGGGATAAAAGTGAAATACTACCAATTTCTGAAGGAAACTACGACCAGTGTAGACAAATTACTAAACTTCGATGGACTGATAAAATTAAGTATTTAGGGATAATGATTGAGGTTAAGATTCAATCATTGTATAACGTAAATTATGTACCGTTATTGAGAAAAATTAGAGCTGATTTGATTAAATGGAAGGATTTACCTTTGTCTTTAATAGGTTGAGTAAACTGTATTAAGATGAATATTTTTCCACAAATCTAATATCTTTTTCAATTGATTCCTTGTCCCCTGTCAATATCTTTTTTTTCAAGATTTAAATAAGGCTGTTCAAGAATTTTTATGGAAGGGAAAATTAGCAAGAGTAGCGATGCATAAAGTGACTTGGAAGTATGCTTTGGGAGCTTTGCAATGACCTCACTTCCAAAATTATTACGAGGCAGCTCAGTTAAGATTTATTAATTGTATGTTAGATGTTACGTGTCCCCTCATTGGGCCAAGGTGGAATTGGCTGGTAGATCGGAATCTTGTCCACATCAATTTATATTTAAATGGAATTCTGTTTTGTTATAAAGATATGATGTACCTGAAGCAGTTATTAGGGATTTGGAATAAAAGGAATTTATTAATAGGTTCCAAGGGTAAAATATCGGTTCAGGCTCCCATATATCAAAATAAGTTAATTCCTTTTACATAGAATAAGAGAGTTTTAAGAAATTGGAAAAATAAAGGAATAAAATCATTGCAGGATTTCTTTGAAGAGGGTGAATTTTTATCATTTAAACAACTTGGAGAGAAATTTGGAATTTCAGGGAATTCTTTGTTTATTATCAAATTAGAGCATTACTAAAAGAACATTTTTGAAGAGAATTGAAAATTTCTAAGTTGATGAAATTTGAGACTATGATTTTTCATTTTTTGGATAAGGGTTTTATTTCAGAGATGAATGCCTTGTTACAAGACACTATGGAAGAAATAAACTTAGATAAATCTTGGATTAAATGGGAAAGTGATTTAACTTGTGATATTGACCAGACTCACTGGGAGAGCATGTGTTTGGAAGGTGTGAATCAATTGCTTAATGTAAGATATAGTATGATTAATGATAATTTTTTGAATCAATTATATCTAACTCCAGAGAAATTGAGGAAATATTGATTGAGTAATTCAGAGTTGTGTTTTAGATGTGGATTATGTGTTGGAACTTTTTTAAACACAGTCTGGCTTTGTTTTAAAGTTCAATCGTTCTGGGATAAAATTAGGGATTTTCTTCAATATTTGTTTAAAATTCAATTTTTATTTAGATCCCAAAATTTTCTTGCTGTGTGGAATTGTTCCGTTTTTGGACTTGGGGTGAGATAAGTTTCAGATAGCCATTTTGCATTTAGCATTGACGGTGGCACGTAAATATATTGCAATTTCTTGGAAAGATGAAGTTGAGATAAATGTAAATCGTTGGCATAATGAGTTGAAGTCTTGTATTTATATGGAAAAAATAACTTATAATTTACATGATAATTTTGATTTTTTTTCATGAAGATGTGGTCACCTTATTTGAGATGTATGAACTTAGTAATATCTTATATTGTGATAAATGTTTTTCTTCCCTTGTGGGGTCTATTGAGGGAGGTGGGGAAGGGATGGGATAGTTGTAGTTTTACTTTTAATGTTTATGTTATAGATTTTGATTGTTGTGGGGAGGGAGGGATGGGACAGTTCTAGTTTTAGTTTTAATATTATGGATTTTGTAAAAGTTTTCGTTTGAAAATTTTAAAATTAAGTTTAAAAAAAGACTTAACAATTACAAATTGAACTTCATATCCACTGACATCCTATGAACTACAAAGGGTAAAAAAAAAGAGTATATGCATGGCAGATACAACAGAATATCCCAGATAAATACTTCTAGCACTGAATGCCCAGTGTGTTTAATTTAATGTTGAAAGAATGAAAGATTATGCCTCATGGGCCCTCAAATCAGGTCTGGCATGAGGTAGAACAATAGTTAGTCCTTGGCCTTAACTCTTCTTTCCCTCCTGGTTTACTATCTCAGTTCCCACATTGCTGATTTGAACCTAACTCTGTCACAGAAATGGGTGTCCAAAATGATTACTGGAAGTTTGCCTGGGGTTAGCAGTCAATTTTAACAGACTGGGATTGTATAAACAGGTGAAGAGTAATTTGGCAGCCATTTTATATTTGCAGTGAGAAGAGCTGTGAAATGGATAATTGGTGTAACAGATTTCAACAGAGATTTTATTTTAATGCTGCACCGGTTATTGGAATCAGGTGTCTTAGGCAGTTGAAGTTGAAAAGCTCAGATCAGCAGAAAGCTGTTTGGGCAATCGAGATCAAGTGATCCAGGGAACTTGTGTCACAGGGTGATATTAATTCACTTCAACTCATCAGTGAAGGGAGTAGGTATTACTGGTTGGAGTTCCACATAGTACATGCAGCAGTGAGTAGGAAATTTACAATTTTTTTTCTACATTGGCCTTGTAATCACCCATTGCAGAAACTTTAAAAAATGCATGTTCTTTCCTCAGATATGGGAGGGGGAGCAGTATTGACGTGTTCATTCCTGTTCTCTGTAGCTTGTACCCTGTAATGGTGTTGATTTCCTCCAATTTTCTCCAACATCATAAGGATGTATATCTTGGTATTTATCTATGTTACATTGCTACTGGTGTGGATGGATTCTAGAATGAATGGGTATGTGGGAAAATGAGTTACTGGGTAATTAATGGCAAAATGGAATTAATCTGGCTTGGCACTAACTTGTGGAGCTAAATGGTGATTTAAAAAAATCTATATTGTAAGGAAATATGAACAAGATCAAATATAACATCAGGCATTTGGCTCTAAAATGTACTCCTCCTCAATAAAAAGGTACACCTCACAACATTTCTAAATCTTTCCTTCTCACCTACAATCTATGCAGTCTAGATTTAATGCCCAAGTCTGTGGAAAAGACTGACTATTTACCTTATCTGTAACCCTCATGATTTTATGAGCAGTGAGTTTCTCCCCCCCACAACCTCCCCCCCCCCTCTCCCCATAGTTGCCTCCTTCCCAGTCTATCCAGCCTCTCCCTATAATTCAAGCTTCCTAGTCCGTTATATTCAAGTGACCCTTCTACACCAGTTGTCGCATAATATCCCTGTTCCTGTACTCTATGCCCTAATCAGTGAATGCAAGTTGCCTGGCTAACAAAGCCCCTGATTGCACATCATCCATTTCATGTACCACTACTCTTATCACCTCTTCTGTGCAGAAGAGAGAGAAGAGTTGGTCTGGTGCTCATATTCCACCCCATCAGCCTTCATATTCAACAGATCCTTTTCTGCAATTTCTACTACCTTCAAAGAATTTCTAGTATCTTCTGGTCTTTCCCAATTTGCAGGGACTGGTCCCTTCGAGGCTCAGTTCCACTCTTCTGTCCACACCAACCATCTTTCCGTTTGAAAGTGAAGAAGAACCAACTCCTGTCCTTTCACTTTTTCACTTCCTACTCTCGGGTGGCCCAAAAACAAGTACTTCTAGCTGACGCAGCGGTACACTTGTCCTTTTTCCATTCTTATGAACTGCATTCTGTGTTCATCAAGGGGTCTCCTCCACATTGGAGAAAGAAGAGCTCAGGTGACCTGAGCAGCAGCAGTTTGAATTTTAAAAAAGTGAGTTGAAAGCAGCAAGAAGCTGATTGGAAGAAGAGAGGTCAGGTGATCTGAGGATCTGCTGCAGTTAGAATTAAAAAAAAAGGCGAGGCAGCGGAAAGGAGTTGAATTTCACTAAAAGTGAGGACAGGCCATTATCGAAGTGGTAAAGCTTTGGCGAGAGTAGGTCAAGGATGAGGGTTATAATGAGGGTAAGAGAACTGTGTATTACATTAAATTGATAATAGACTAGGTAGAATATTTGTAGGAATAGTGCTCGGTGGGAAGTGTAGGATATGAGGTCCCTGGTGAAACTCCGTCTCCCTGATGCCCACATCTGTGCCACATGTGCTGAGATGTAGCTCCTTGCGGACTGTGTTAAGGAACTGGAGCTGTGGCTTGATGACCAACTGCTCATAAGGGAGGGTGAGGAGATAATAGACAGGAACTACAGGAAGTTGGTAGAGTGCACCTCTTTGGCTGTTCCCCTCAGTAACCTGTTTATCGCCCGGGATGGTATTGCCGAGGATGGCCTGACATAGGACAAACGTGGTGACCAGGTCTCAAAGAATGAGTTTAGCACCATGATGCAAAATGTGAAGAGGCATGCAGTTGTGATCAGCGATTCTATAGTGAGTGTTTGGAGCTCAATGAGGGATCAATGGGCAAAATGGCTGTCTTCATTATCTATAATCCTTTTACAGCTGGAATCGCTCTGTGCTTCCCTGCTTGGCACTGGCATTGGTTCTAGCTGACTGGGTTTATGGATAAGGAAGATGGCCATTTTACCCACTCATCCTGAGTGCTGGAACTGGCCTGAAGCAACTCGAATTGGGCTAGAGCCTCTGATATTGGTCAGGTCAGTGGTGCCCCCTGGCAAGTGGTGCCCCAGTTCTCTGCCCCACCTCTGGATATGCCTCTGGGATCATCACAAGCTGGGTTCAAGTCAACATTGTTTCCTTAAAGGAAAATTATGCCTGACAAACCTACTACACCTTTTTGAGGAGATAACAGGATAGACTGGGAAGAAGCAGTGGATGTTGTGTACTTGGACTTCAGAAGGCCTTCAACAAGGTGTCACATATGAAACTGCTAAACCAGATGAGCGTCCATGGAATTACAGGAAGGATACTTGTGTGTGTAGGGCATTGGCTGATTGGCAGGAAACAGAGAATTAAGGGGATCCTATTCGGGTAGGTTGCCTTGGATACATTAGCAGAATGGGCAAGGAGATGGTCGATGAAATGCAATGATTCACTTTGTTAGGCAGACTATAATTTAGATGGGGAGAAAATTCAAAATTCAGAGGCCAAAAGGTTCTTTGGAGTCCTCATGCAGGATCTCCTAAAGGTTAACCTCCAGGATGAGTCAACAGTGAAGAAGGCAAAGGCAATATTAGCATTCATTTCTCGAGGAATAGCATATTCCATAGTGCGCAGGTGAGACATTACTTGGAGTACTGTGCTTAGCATTGGGTGACTTATTTGAGAAAGGATGTGCTGCCATTGGAGAGGGTTTAGAGAAGATTTATTAGAATGATACCAGGAATGAAAGGGTGAGCATATGAGGAATGATTGTCAGCTCTTGGACTGGATTCATTGGAGTCGTTCAGGTTTGGGGGGAGGAGGTGGAGAAATCTCATAGTGGCATTTTGAATGCTGTAAGACGTGGACAGGGTAGATGTGATACACTTGTTTCCCATGGTAGGGGAATCTAGGCCACAGTTTCAGGAAAATAGGGCATCAAATTAAAACCGAAGTGCAGAGAAATTTCTTTAGCCAGTGGGTTATGAGTCTGACACTTGTTTCCACAGGTGGCAGTGGAAGCAAGGTGATTGGATGTTTGTAAGACAGAAATTGACAGGTATTTGAATAGTCAGGGCATCATGTGTTTTGGGTAGAAGGTCGGGGAGTGGGGAAGAGTGACAAGCATCAGCGCATGATTAAATGGGTCGATTAGTCTACTTCTGCTCTTGTATCTTGGGGAGAAACCAAAAATTGTGATTGCTTTGTGGAGCACCTGTTTTATCCAATCAGCGCTGACTCTTCATCGAGACTCCCTGCTGCTATTGAAGAGGTGATCCTTTCTTTTCAAAGGGAGTTCTGTGAGTCTCTCTCTCACTGCACCCCGTCTGCATTCCCTGCCAACCTGGCCTCTCTGCTGTTAGCTTGTGCTGCTGCCCATGCCCCTTCTTCACTCTTTTTCCCTGCCTTTTTAATCTGGAACCTGTCTGCTTTTAACTCGTCACTTGACAAAGGGGTCAGGCCTAAAGCATCGGTTATATGTATATCGTTGGACGATGCAGGACCTCCTGAGTTCTTTTAAGCAATTGGTATGAACTTCAATTGCAGCAACTGCTGACTATCCTGTTTCATCTCGCGTCTTCCTGCACTGCATTTCACCTCTGCGACGTTCTTTTGTCACTATCCTTTCTTCCATGTCCTCACACTCCCAACTGCTCCCGTTGACCAGATTTACATCTTATTCCCATGCTCATCCCAGTTTGACCCTGTCAGAGAAATGAACCCTCACCAAAAGTCTCCAACCTAACAGCCTTTGCTTGGTCTACTTCCTAGTTTTAAAATCTGGTCTCTGACATGAAAGATTGGCTTTCCTTCCCTTCCTGCAGAAGTGACCATCCTTTAGAATCGTTCCAATTCTTTTAAAATATTTGAAACCCAAGAACATGACATCACAGATACTGACATTTCATCATTACTAGTGTGTGCTTAACTTTTTTCTGTCAAGTCCCACTGAGCTGCACCAAGATCTTTCCCCTCCAAACCTTCTGTGTCCATATATCTGTCCAAATTTTTCTTAAATATCAATGTTGAGCCTGTATTTACCACTGAGCTGGCAGCTCATTCCACATTCCCACCACTCTCTGTGAGAAGAAATTATCCCTAATGTTTAATTTAAACTTCCCCCTTTCACACTTAACCCATGTTCACTCATTTTTAATCTTTCCTAACCTCAATGGAGAAAACCTGGCTTGTATTTACTCCATCTATACCCTCATAAATTTGTATACCTCTAACAACTCATCCCTCATGCTTCAGGGAATAAAGTTCTAACTTGTTTAACCTTTCTCTGCAACCCAGTTCCTGAAGTCTGGGCCACATCCTTGTAAATCTGCTCTACACTCTTTTCACCTTGTTGATGTCTTTCCTGTAGTTATGTGGCCCAATCTGTGCACAATACTCCAAATTTTGCCTCGCCAATGTCTCGTACAACTTCAACATAACATCCCAACTCTTGTACTCAGTGTTTGGATTTATGAATACCAATATGCCGAAAGCTCTCTTTCTGACCCTATCTACTTGTGATATCACTTTCAAGGACACGGCAGCAATCCTCAAAGCACACCACTGGTCATTGCTTGCAGCCAGGAAGGCAATCGTTAACTCATCTACTTAAAAATATACACTAAAAAAAACTGAGCAGCCTATCCTGAGGATCTGTTGAATAGTTTAAAACATTGCTCCGGTCTACACCGACAGATAACAAACACAGCAAGAATTATATTGTCTGGAAAGGAAGAGGTAATTCATAGAATAACACCAGTTATATCCCATGAAAGTCATCAATAAATGGTTTCCAGCTTTCTTCAAACTTAGCAGTGGATTCTCAAGACGACTTCTGATGTTTTCGAGATTTAAGAAAGACAACACGAGAAAACTATTGATATATTGTAGGAGAATCAGTGTCTTTCCATTTAAGTAAAATGGCTCTTCCAGCTAATAGAGTAGAAAAACCTACCACTTGTTATTGCAGAAGTAGATAAACAACTGAAATCCAAAAAAAGAGCAGTTGAGGGGTCAGGTTGTAATTGAAAAATGAGAATCATTGATTGAGTTGAAAAAAATTATTTCCAGAATTTTTATAACACTGAACATGATCAAAACCTATGAGTCAATGAAGCCACTTCAATATTGCATCTGTCACAAGTGGAGCTTGTATTAGGAAAAACGCAAGCTAGTTTATCTTTAGACATATAAGCTCTATGATCTTTTTAAGCTGCGTTATAGAATGATTTGCACAAAGTGAAGAAGCATTAACTAGTCTGGTAATTCATACCCATATTTCAGGAGGTAATGTTACTTTCAAAAATTGATAAGAAGAATGAAAGCCAAGTCAAAAGCCAAGTAACAGCGATGCTGGAAATCTGTCATAAAAGCAGAAATCACTTATGATTCTCAGCAATTCAGTATGCATTTGTAGAGATAAAAACAGAAATAAGATTTCTTTTTGATAACCTTGCATTGGATGTTGTATGTGGTGATGGCTTGTGCTAAAATTCAACGATATTTACTTTATTTATTTGTATAATTGTCCAATGTTTTTTTGGACCACTTTTTCAGGTTAAAAAAAGAGGGTTTGGGTTCAGGTCGACCTTTACATATGTTGAACTTTAGACATCAGTACGATTCAGAATTTTTTTTAGGAGATCTGAATGGGAATATTTGATTATTCCCATCAACTGCTCGCAAAGAGTTCAGATAGGCAGGAAGTTGGGTCCAGGATCTGCGATCGGGAGTTCGGATGGGCTGGGGTGAGGATCAGCATTCAGGAGCTTGGATGTGTGGGTTGACAGTTCCAAAAATATGGGTGTTGACTTTTACATGGTATCGATGATAACACTAATATATTTTGTTTTGTGCATAGTGGAACATAAAACCCATCAGCAAGAGATATTCACCAAGACAAATGGTTACTCAAACAAAAGTTGCTTTTATGATATTTAAATGTGAAAATTGAATCAAACTTTAACTTCTCACTATTGGCTTATATAATCCCCTTCTAATTCTAAGCACAAGTGTATTTAATGTGTGTGTAAGTTTTTAAAAGTTTTCTGTTTCACAGTCCAATCTCACTTCTTTCCTTCAAGTTCACTGGTTGCAGGCAATTTTATAGTGTGCACAGAATTTAAAATGTAAAAAGTTCACTCGGCTTTGGTGCATGAAAGGTAAATGATTACCACTCAGGAAGGTTCTTGTTGGTTTTCAGAGAGATTTGTTGTTCCTTTTTAATCAGCCACTTCAATGTCCACTACAAATGAAATTTGCACCTTCAGGGTTTTCCAGATGATAACCTTTTTCTTTCAGGTCACCACAGAGTGCCTTTTTGTTTCTCTTATTCCAGGTGAAACATTAGACTGCCAGTGCTCTCCTCTTGCATTAACCACAAGGGCTTTGATCAGGCTGAATCAAGCACTTACAATCTGTCCTTTAGAAGCTTGCTCAGTTTCAGTCCCCATTGCTGTCGTTGGCTGAAACACTAGAAATGATCACACTCTCACGCACACTCACTCGCAAGCACTCTTCCAGACAGCAGTGGCTCCGACATGCTTTTTCATCTGTTGCCTTTTGCAAACAACAATCCATTACATTCCTCAAAGTTGCTGTGCAAGTTGATAAGTTGACAAAAAAATGTTTTGGTCATTATAGAGGTGGGAATGCTTTCAAGATCTGCAAGGTAATATTGCAGTTATATAAAGTTCTGGTTAAACCCCACTTAGAGCATTGTGTACAGTTCTGATCACCTTGTTATTGGAATGATGCAAATGTTTGGGATAAGGTGCAGAGCAGATTTACCAGGATGCTGCATGGAATACAGTCCATGTGCAATGGAGAATGGTTGAGTGAGCTAAGGCTTATCTCTTTGGAGCAATAGAAAATGAGGGTGACTTAATTGAGGTGAATGTTTTTAAATGAAGAAATGTTTTTAGAGACACAACACCATAACAAGCACTTTTGACCTCAGTAAGATTCAGAATTTTTTCTGCACCTCAGAAATGTGACCCATTATTCCACGATGCCCAAATGCCTACAGTATGGTAACAGGCCATTCTGCCCAACGTTTGTGCTCCCTAATTGCCCCCTAATTGCCCCTATCCCCCCCCCTATCCCCCCCCCTATCCCCCCCTATCCCCCCCCCTATCCCCCCCATTCCCCCCCATTCCCCCCCCTCATCCCCCCCCTCATCCCCCCCATCCCCCCCGCCAATCACCCCCTATTTACCCTGTCAGAGAAATCTGCACTCACCAAAGGTCTTTAGCCCAACAGACATTTTTTGCTCTACTTTACAGTTTTAAAACTGGTCACTCACATGAAAGATTGGCTTTCCTTAACTTGCTGCAGAAGTGACAATGCTATAGAATCGTTCCAATTCTTTTAAAATATTTGGAACCCAAGAACATGACAACACAGATATTGACCATTCATCATTACTAGTGTGTGCTTAACTTTTTTGTTGCAAGTCAAACTGAGCTGCAACCAAATCTTTCCCCTCCAAACCTTTTGTGTCCATGTATCTGTCCAAATTTTTCTTAAATATCAAAATTGAGCCTGCATTTACCACTTAGCTGGCAGCTCATTCCACATTCGCACCACTCTCGGCGAGAAGAAATTATCCCTAATGTTCAATTTAAACTTGCCCTTTTTACACTTAACCCATGTTCACTGATTTTAAATCTTTCCTAACCTCAATGGAAAAAGCCTGGCTTTTATTTACTTCATTTATACCCTCATAATTTTGTATACCTCTATCAACCTATTCCTCTAACTTGTTTAACATTTCCCTGCATCCCAGTTCCTGAAGTCTGCACAACATACTTGTAAATCTGCTCTGCACTCTTTTCACCTTGTTGATATCTTTCCTGTTCTTATGTGGCCCAATCTGTGCACAATACTCCAAATTTTGCCTCACCAATGTCTCCTACAACTTCAACATAACATCCCAACTCTTGTACTCAGTCTTTGGATTTATGAATACCAATATTCCAAAATCTCTCTTTCTAACCCTATCTACTTCTGATATCACTTTCAAGGACTCAGCAGCAATCCTCAAAGCACACCACTGGTCATTGCCAGCAGCCAGGAAGGCAATCATTCACTCATCAACTTAAAAAAATACACTAAAAAACCTGAGCAGCCTATCCTGAGGATCTGTTGAATAGTTTAAAACATTGCTCCGGTCTACACCGACAGATAACAAACACATCAAGAATTATATTGTCTGGAAAGGAAGAGTTAATTCATAGAATAACACCAATTATATCCCATCAAAATCATCAAAAAATGGTTTCCAGCTTTCTTCAAACTTAGCAGTGGATTCTCAAGACGACTTCTGATGTTTTCCAGATTTAATAAAGACAACACAAGAAAACTATTGATAGAATGTAGGAGAATCAGTGACTTTCCATTTAAGTAAAATGGCTCTTCCAGCTAATAGAGTATTAAAAGCTCCCACTCAATTATGAAGTAGATAAACAACTAAAATCCAAAAAAAGAGCATTTGAGGGGTCAGATTGTAATTGAAAAACCAGAATCATTGATTGAGTTGTAAAAAAATATTTCCATAATTTTTATATAACTCTGAAAATGATCAAAACCTATGAGTCAATGAAGCCACTTCAATATTGCATCTGTCATAAGTGGAGCTTGTATTAGGAAAATGCAAGCTAGTTTATCTTTAAACATATGAGCTCTATGAACAATTTTCAGCTGTGTTAAAGAATGATGTGCACAAAGTGAAGAAGTATTAACTAGTCTGGTAATTCTTCCCCATAGATCAGGAAGTAATGTTACTTTCAAAAATTGTTAAGAAGTATAAAAAACATGGTGTACGTCAAAAGCCAAGTACCAGGGATGCTGGAAATCTGTCCTAAAAGAAGAAATCACTTATGATTCTCAGCAAGTCAGTCTGCATTTGTAGAGATAAAAACAGAAATAACATTTCATTTTGATAACCTTGCATTAGATGTTGGCTTGTGCTAAAATTGAAAAATATTTACTTTATTTATTGTGTGGTTGTCGAGCGTTTTTTGGACCACATTTTCAGGTTAAAAAACGAGGGGGGGGTGGTGTTCAGGTCGACCTTTACATGTGTTGAATTTTAGACCTCAGTAAGATTCAGAATTTTTTGTAGGAGATCTGAATGGGAATATTTGATTATTCCCATCAACTGCTCGCAAAGAGTTCAGATAGACAGGAAGTTGGGTTGAGGATCCATGATCGGGAGCTTGGATGGGCTCGGGTGACGATCAGGAGTCGGGAGCTTGGATGTGTGGGCGGACAGGTCCAAAAATATGGGTGTTGACATTTACATGGTATTGATGATTACATTAGCACGTATTGTTATGAGCCCAGAGGACCCCAATACCCATCAGCAATAGATGTTCACCAAGACAAAAGGTTTCTTCAACAAAAGTTGCTTTTAATTATATTTAAACATGAAAATAGAATCAAACTTTAACTTCTCACTATGGACTTAGTTAATCCCCTTCTAATTCTAAGCGCAAGTGTATTTAATGTGTGTGTAAGTTTTTAAAAGTTTTCTGTTTCACAGTCCAATCTCACTTCTTTCCTTCAAGTTCCCTTTTTGCAGGCAAATCTTCCAGTGTGCACAGAATTTAAAATGTATAAAGTTCACTCGGCTTTGGTGCTTGAAAGGTAAATGGTTACCACTCAGGAAGGTTCTTGTTGGTTTTCAGAGAGATTTGTTGTTCCTTTTTAATCAGCCACTTCAATGTCCACTTCAAATGAAATTTGCCCCTTCAGGGTTTTTAAAGATGATAACCTTTTTCTTTCAGGTCACCACTGAGTTCGTTTTAATTTCTCTTATTCCAGGTAAAACATTAGACAGCCAGTGCTGTCCTCTTGCATTAACCAAAAGGGCTTTGATCAGGGTGAATCAAGCACTTACAACCTGTCATCTGGAAGCTTGTTTTGTTTCAGTTTGAGCTGATGTTGTTTGCTGTGACACTAGAAATGATCACACTCTTGCGCTCACTCGCTCGCAAGCACTCTTCCAGACAGCAGTGGCTCCGACATGCTTTTTCATCTGTTGCCTTTTGCAAACAACAATCCATTAAATTCCTCAAAGTTGCTGTGCAAGTTGATAAGTTGACAAAAAAATGTTTTGTTCATTATAGAGGGGGGAATGCTTTCAAGATCTGCAAGGTAATATTGCAGTTATATAAAGTTCTGGTTAAACCCCACTTAGAGCATTGTGTACAGTTCTGATCACCTTGTTATTGGAATGATGCAAATATTTGGGATAAGGTGCAGAGCAAATTTACCAGGATGCTGCCTGGAGTACAGTCCATGTGCTATGAAGAAAGGTTGAGTGAGCTAAGGCTTATCTCTTTGGAGCAATAGAGAATGAGGGTGACTTAATTGAGGTGAAGAAGTTTTTAAATGACAAAATGTTTTTATAGACACAGCACCATAACAAGCATTCTGGCTACAAACCTGCATGACCGAAATGTGACCAATTATTGCACTATGCCCAAATGCCTACAGTATGGTAACAGGCCATTTTGCCCAACAAGTTTGTGCTGCCGAATTTTTACCCATTTTATGCCCATTTTATGCCCAATTTATACCCAATTTATGCCCGGATATATGCCCGGAATTATGCCCGGAATTATGCCCGGATTTATGCCCGGATTTATGCCCGGATGGATGCCAGGATGGATGCCAGGATGGATGCCCGGATGGATGCCCGGATGGATGCCCGGATGGATGCCCGGATGGATGCCCGGATGGATGCCCGGATGGATGCCCGGATGGATGCCCGGATGGATGCCCGGATGGATGCCCGGATGGATGCCCGGATGGATGCCCGGATGGATGCCCGGATGGATGCCCGGATGGATGCCCGGATGGATGCCCGGATGGATGCCCGGATGGATGCCCGGATGGATGCCCGGATGGATGCCCGGATGGATGCCCGGATGGATGCCCGGATGGATGCCCGGATGGATGCCCGGATGGATGCCCGGATGGATGCCCGGATGGATGCCCGGATGGATGCCCGGATGGATGCCCGGATGGATGCCCGGATGGATGCCCGGATGGATGCCCGGATGGATGCCCGGATGGATGCCCGGATGGATGCCCGGATGGATGCCCGGATGGATGCCCGGATGGATGCCCGGATGGATGCCCGGATGGATGCCCGGATGGATGCCCGGATGGATGCCCGGATGGATGCCCGGATGGATGCCCGGATGGATGCCCGGATGGATGCCCGGATGGATGCCCGGATGGATGCCCGGATGGATGCCCGGATGGATGCCCGGATGGATGCCCGGATGGATGCCCGGATGGATGCCCAAATTTACCCTGTCAAAGAAATCTGCCCTCACCAAAAGTCTCTAGCCTAACTGCCTTTTTTCGGTCTACTTTCAAGTTTTAAAAATAGTCTCTGACATGAACGATTGGCTTTCATTTTCTTGCTGCAGAAGTGACCATCCTATAGAATCGTCCCAATTCTTTTAAAATATTTGGAACCCAAGAACATGACAACACAAATACTGACCTTTCATCATTTCTTGTGTGAGCTTAACTTTTTTCTGTCAAGTCCCACTGAGCTGCACCCAAATCTTTCTCCTCCAAACCTTCTGCGTCCATGTATCTGTCCAAATTTTTCTTAAATATCAAAATTGAGCCTGCATTTACCACTTAGCTGGCAGCTCATTCCACATTCCCACCACTCTTTGCGAGAAGAAATTATCGCTAATGTTCAATTTAAAATTCCCCCTTTCACCCATAACGCATGTTCACTGATTTTTAATCTTTCCTCACCTCAATGGAAAAGGCCTGGCTTGTATTTACTCCATCTATACCCTCATAATTTTGTATACCTCTATCAACTCATCCTTCATGCTTCAGGGAATTAAATTGTAACTTGTTTAACCTTTCCCTGCAACCCAGTTCCTGAAGTCTGCGCAACATCCTTGTAAATCTGCTCTGCACTCTTTTCACTTTGTTGATATCTTTCCTGTAGTTATGAGGCCCAGTCTGTGCACAATACTCCAAATTGTGCCTCACCAATGTCTCATACAACTTCAACATAACAACCCAACTCTTGTACTCAGTCTTTGGATTTATGAATACCAATAAGCCAAAAGCTCTCTTTCTGACCCTATCTACTTGTGATATCACTTTCAAGGACTCAGCAGCAATCCTCAAAGCACACCACTGGTCATTGCCAGCAGCCAGGAAGGCAATCATTCACTCATCTACTTAAAAAAATACACTAAAAAACCTGAGCAGCCTACCCTGAGGATCTGTTGAATAGTTTAAAACATTGCTCCAGTCTACACCGACATATAACAAACACAGCAAGAATTGTATTGTCTGGAAAGGAAAAGTTAATTCATAGAATAACACCAGTTATATCCCATGAAAATCATCAAAAAATGGTTTCAAGCTTTCTTCAAACTTAGCAGTGGTTTCTCAAGACGACTTCTGATGTTTTCGAGATCTTAGAAAGACAACATGAGAAAACTATTGATATAATGTAGGAGAATCAGTGTCTTTCCATTTAAGTAAAATGGCTCTTACAGCTAATAGAGTAGAAAAAGCTACCACTCGATGATGCAGAAGTAGATAAACAACTAAAATCCAAAAAAAAAGAGCAGTTGAGGGGTCAGGTTGTAATTGAAAAACCAGAATCATTGATTGAGTTAAAAAAAAAAATATTTCCATAAATTTTATAACACTGAACATGATCAAAACCTATGAGTCAATGAAGCCACTTCAATATTGCATCTGTCACAAGTGGAGCTTGTATTAGGAAAAATGCAAGCTAGTCTATCTTTAGATATAGAAGCCCTATGAACTATTTTCAGCTGTGTTAAAGAAAGATGTGCACAAAGTGAAGAAGTAGTAACTAGTCTGGTAATTCGTCCCCATATTTCAGGAGGTAATGTTACTTTCAAAAATTGCTAAGAAGTATGAAAATACATGCTGTTAGTCCAAAGCCAAGTATCAGGGATACTGGAAATCTGTCGTAAAAGAAATAATCACTTATGATTCTCAGCAAGTCCGTCTGCATTTTTAGAGATAAAAACAGAAATAACATTTCATTTTGATAACCTTGCATTATAGGTTGTATGTGGTGATGGCTTGTGGTAAAATTCAATGATTTTTACTTTATTTATTTGTATAATTGTCGTATGTTTTTTGGATCACTTTTTCAGGTTAAAAAAAGTGGGGGTTGGTTCAGGTCGAACTTTACATATGTTGAAATTTGGACCTCAGTAAGATTCAGATTTTTTTTAGGAGATCAGAATGGTAATAATTGATTATTCCCATCAACTGCTCGCAAAGAGTTCAGATAGGCAGGAAGTTGCGTTGAAGATCCATGATCAGGAGTTTGGATGGGCTGGGGTGAGGATCAGCAGTCGGGAGCTTGGATGTGTGGGCGGTCAGGTCCAAAAATATGGGTGTTGACTTTTACATGGTATTGATGATTACACTAGTACATATTGTTATGATCCCAGAGGACAATAATACCCATCAGCAATAGATGTTCACCAAGCCAAAAGGTTTTTTCAACAAAAGTTGCTTTTATGATATTTAAAAGTGAAAATTGAATCAAACTTTAACTTCTCACTATTGACTTATATAATCCCCTTCTAATTCTAAGCACAAGTGTATTTAATGTGTGTGTAAGTTTTTCTAAGTTTTCTGTTTCACAGTCGAATCTCACTTCTTTCCTTCAAGTTCACTGGTTGCAGGCAATTCTTATAGTGTGCACAGAATTTAAAATGTATAAAGTTCACTCGGCTTTGGTGCTTGAAATGTAAATGGTTACCACTCAGGAAGGTTCTTGTTGGTTTTCAGAGAGATTTGTTGTTCCTTTTTAATCAGCCACTTCAATGTCCACTTTAAATGAAATTTGCCCCTTCAGGGTTTTCCAGATGATTACCTTTTTCCTTCAGGTCACCACAGAGTTCCTTTTAATTTCTCTTATTCCAGGTAAAACATTAGACTGCCAGTGCTCTCCTCTTGCATTAACCACAAGGGCTTTGATCAGGGTGAATCAAGCACTTACAACCTGTCATTTGGAAGCTTGTTCTGTTTCAATCCGAGCTGCTGTGGTTGGCTGTAACACTAGAAATGATCACACTCTTGCGCTCACTCGCTCACAAGCACTCTTCCAGACAGCAGTGGCTCCGACATGCTTTATCATCTGTTGCGTTTTGCAAACAACAATCCATTAAATTCCTCCAAGTTGCTGTGCAAGTTGAGAAGTTGACAAAAAAATGTTTTGGTCATTATAGAGGGGGGAATGCTTTCAAGATCTGCAAGGTAATATTGCAGTTATATAAAGTTCCGGTTAAACCCCACTTAGAGCATTGTGTACAGTTCTGATCACCTTATTACTTCAATGATGCAAATGTTTGGGTTAAGGTGCAGATCAACTTTACCAGGATGCAGCCTGGAGTACAGTCCATGTGCTAGGGAGAAAGGGTGAGTGAGCTAAGGCTTATCTCTTAGGTGCAAAAGAGAATGAGGGTGACTTAATTGAGGTGAATAATTTTTTAAATGAAGAAATGTTTTTATAGACACAGCATCATAACAAGCACTTCTGGCTACAAACCTGCACCACAGAAATGTAACCAATTATTCCACTATGCCCAAATGGCTACAGGATGGTAACAGGCCATTTTGCCCAACAAGTTTGTGCTGCCAAATTTATGCACTAATTAGTACCTCAGTGTGCCCTCAGTGTGGACTAATTATGCCCCAATTTATCCTCTCAGAGAAATCTGCCCTAACCAAAAGTCTGTAGCCGAACAGCCTTTATTTGCTCTGCTTTCCAGTTTTCAAACTGGTCTTTGACATGAAAGATTGGCTTTCCTTCTCTTGCTGCAGAAGTGACCATCCTATGGAATCATTCCAATTCTTTTAAAATATTTGGAACCCAAGAACATGACAACACAGATACTGACCTTTCATCATTTCTTGTATGTGCTTAACTTTTTTCTGTCAAGTCCCGCTGAGCTGCACCCAGATCTTTCCCCTCCACACCTTCTGCGTCCAGGTATCTGTCCAAATTTTTCTTCAATATCAAAATTGAGCCTGTATTTACCACTTAGCTGGCAGCTCATTCCACATTCGCACCACTCTCTGCGTGAAGATATTATTGCTAATGTTCAATTTAAACTTCTCACTTTCACCCTTAACCTATGTTCACTGATTTTTAATCTTTCCTAACTTCATTGGAAAAAGCCTGGCTTGTATTTAATCCATCTATACCCTCATAATTTTGTATGCCTCTATCAACTCATCCCTCATGCTTCAGGGAATAAAGTTCTAACTTGTTTAACCTTTCCCTGCAACCCACTTCCTGAAGTCTGGGCAACATCCTTGTAAATCTGCTCTGCACTCTTTTCACCTTGTTGATATACTTCCTGTAGTTATGTGTCCCAATCTGTGCACAATACTCCAAATTTTGCCTCACCAATGTCTCATACAACTTCAACATAACATCCCAAGTCTTGTACTCAGTCTTTGGATTTATGAATACCAATATGCCAAAAGCTCTTTTTCTGACCCTATCTACTTGTGATATCAGTTTCAAGGACTCAGCAGCAATCCTCAAAGCACACCACTGGTCATTGCCAGCAGCCTGGAACGCAATCGTTCACTCATCTACTTAAAAAAATACACTAAAAAAACTGAGCAGCCTATCTTGAGGAATTGTTGAATAGTTTAAAACATTGCTCCAGTCTACACCGACAGATAACAAACACAGCAAGAATTATAATGTCTAGAAAGGAAGAGTTAATTCATAGAATAACACCAGTTATATCCCACGAAAGTAATCAATGAATGGTTTCCAGCTTTCTTCAAACTTAGCAGTGGATTCTCAAGACGACTTCTGATGTTTTACAGATTTAAGAAAGACAACACGAGAAAACTATTGATATAATGTAGGAGAATCAGTGTCTTTCCATTGAAGTTAAGTGGCTCTTCCAGCAAATAGAGTAAAAAAAGCTAACCCTCGATAATGCAGAAGTAAATAAACAACCGAAATCCAAAAAAAAAGAGCCGTTGAGGGGTCAGGTTGTAACTGAAAAACTAGAATCATTGATTGAGTTGAAAAAAAATATTATAAAATATTATAAAATTCACAAAGAGCAGGGGTTTCAGAGCAGATCCCTGTGGGATCTGTAGGAGCAGAAGAGCAGGAGCAGGGGCGAGGGCAGGGGCAGGAGTAGAGGTAGGGGGGCAGGGGCAGAGGAGCCCGAGCGCAAGCAGGAGTAGGGGATCGGGAGCAGGAACAGGATAGTAGAGCAGGAGGAGGAGCATAGAAGCAGGGGAGCAGGAGCGCAAGAGCAGGGGAGCCGGGCCTCAGGAGCAGGGGAGCAGGAGCGGGAGCAGGAGTAGGGGCAGAGATTGGAGCAGGGGCGGGAGCGAGAGCAGGAGCAGGAGCAGGAGTTGTAACTGAAAATCTAGAATCATTTATTGAGTTGAAAAAAAATATTATAAAACATTATAAAATTCATAAAGAGCAGGGGTTCCAGAGCAGATTCCTGTGTGATCTGTGGGGTCTGCAGGAGCAGGAGAACAGGGGCAGGGGAAGGAGTAGAGGAAGGAGAGCAGGGGCAAGGGCAGGTGAGCAGGAGCAGGTGAGCAGGAGCAGGCGAGCAGAGGAGCAGGATCGCTGGAGCAGGAGCAGGAGCAGAGGAGCGTAGGAGCAGGGGAGCAGGAACGCGAGCAGGAGCAGAGGAGCAGGAGCAGAGGAGCAGGAGCAGAGGAGCAGGAGCAGAGGAGCAGGAGCAGAGGAGCAGGAGCAGAGGAGCAGGAGCAGAGGAGCAGGAGCAGAGGAGCAGGAGCAGAGGAGCAGGAGCAGAGGAGCAGGAGCAGAGGAGCAGGAGCAGAGGAGCAGGAGCAGGAGCAGAGGAGCAGGAGCAGAGGAGCAGGAGCAGAGGAGCAGGAGCAGAGGAGCAGGAGCAGAGGAGCAGGAGCAGAGGAGCAGGAGCAGAGGAGCAGGAGCAGAGGAGCAGGAGCAGAGGAGCAGGAGCAGAGGAGCAGGAGCAGAGGAGCAGGAGCAGAGGAGCAGGAGCAGAGGAGCAGGAGCAGAGGAGCAGGAGCAGAGGAGCAGGAGCAGAGGAGCAGGAGCAGAGGAGCAGGAGCAGAGGAGCAGGAGCAGAGGAGCAGGAGCAGAGGAGCAGGAGCAGAGGAGCAGGAGCAGGAGCAGGAGCAGAGGAGAGCCGGGCCAGGGGGCCAGGGGGGCAGGGGCAGGGGCAGGAATCCTTGATTACCGCTGATTACCGCTGATTACCGCTGATTACCGCTGATTACCGCTGATTACCCCTGATTACCCCTGATTACCCCTGATTACCCCTGATTACCCCTGATTACCCCTGATTACCCCTGATTACCCCTGATTACCCCTGATTACCCCTGATTACCCCTGATTACCCCTGATTACCCCTTGATTACCCCTGATTACCCCTTGATTACCCCTTGATTACCCCTTGATTACCCCTTGATTACCCCTTGTTTACCCCTTGTTTACCCCTTGTTTACCCCTTGTTTACCCCTTGTTTACCCCTTGTTTACCCCTTGTTTACCCCTTGTTTACCCCTTGTTTACCCCTTGTTTACCCCTTGTTTACCCCTTGTTTACCCCTTGATTACCCCTTGATTACCCCTTGATTACCCCTTGATTACCCCTTGATTACCCCTTGATTACCCCTTGATTACCCCTTGATTACCCCTTGATTACCCCTTGATTACCCCTTGATTACCCCTTGATTACCCCTTGATTACCCCTTGATTACCCCTTGATTACCCCTTGATTACCCCTTGATTACCCCTTGATTACCCCTTGATTACCCCTTGATTACCCCTTGATTACCCCTTGATTACCCCTTGATTACCCCTTGATTACCCCTTGATTACCCCTTGATTACCCCTTGATTACCCCTTGATTACCCCTTGATTACCCCTTGATTACCCCTAGATTACCCCTTGATAACCCCTTGATAACCCCTTGATTACCCCTTGATTACCCCTTGATTACCCCTTGATTACCCCTTGATTACCCCTTGATTACCCCTTGATTACCCCTTGATTACCCCTTGATTACCCCTTGATTACCCCTTGATTACCCCTTGATTACCCCTTGATTACCCCTTGATTACCCCTTGATTACCCCTTGATTACCCCTTGATTACCCCTTGATTACCCCTTGATTACCCCTTGATTACCCCTTGATTACCCCTTGATTACCCCTTGATTACCCCTTGATTACCCCTTGATTACCCCTTGATTACCCCTTGATTACCCCTTGATTACCCCTTGATTACCCCTTGATTACCCCTTGATTACCCCTTGATTACCCCTTGATTACCCCTTGATTACCCCTTGATTACCCCTTGATTACCCCTTGATTACCCCTTGATTACCCCTTGATTACCCCTTGATTACCCCTTGATTACCCCTTGATTACCCCTTGATTACCCCTTAATTACCCCCTATTTACACCCTAATCATGCCCCAATTACGCTCTTATAACGCCCTCATTTACCCTGTTTAGAAATCTGCCCTCACCAAAAGTCTCTAGCATAACTGCCTTTTTTTGGTCTACTTTCCAGATTTAAAACTGGTCTCTGACATGAAAGATTGGCTTTCATTTTCTTGCTGCAGAAGTGACCATCCTATAGAATCGTCCCAATTCTTTTAAAATATTTGGAACCCAAGAACATGACAACACAGATACTGACCTTTCATCATTTCTTGTGTGTGCTTAACTTTTTTTCTGTCAAATCACAGTGAGCTGCAACCAGATCTTTCCCCTCCAAACCTTTTGTGTCCATGTATCTGTCCAAATTTTTCTTAAATATCAAAATTGAGCCTGCATTTACCACTTAGCTGGCAGCTCATTCCACATTCCCATTACTCTCTACGAGAAGAAATTATCCCTAATGTTCAATTTAAACTTTCCCCTTTCACCCTTAACCCATGTTCACTGATTTTTAATCTTTCCTAACCTCAATGGAAAAAGCCTGGCTTGTATTTACACCATCTTTACCCTCATAATTTTGTATAACTCTATCAACTCATCCCTCATGCTTCAGGAAATAAAGTTTTAACTTGTTTAACCTTTCCCTGCAACCCAGTTCCTGAAGCCTGCGCAACATCTTTGTAAATCTGCTCTGCACTCTTTTCACCTTGTGATATCTTTCCTGAAGTTATGTGGCCCAGTCTGTGCACAATACTCCAAATTTTGCCTCACCAATGTCTCATACAACTTCAACATAACATCCCAACTCTTGTACTCAGTCTTTGGATTTATGAATACCAATATGCCAAAAGCTCTCTTTCTGACCCTATCTACTTGTGATATCACTTTCAAGGACTCAGCAGCAATCCTCAATGCACACCACTGGTCATTGCCAGAAGCCAGGAAGGCAATCGTTCACTCATCTACAAAAAATAAATACAATAAAATCCTGAGCAGCCTATCCTGAGGATCTGTTGAATAGTTTAAAACATTGCTCCAGTCTACACCGACAGATAACAAACACAGCAAGACTTGTATTGTCTGGAAAGGAAGAGTTAATTCATAGAATAACACCAGTTATATCGCATGAAAGTCATCATTAAATGGTTTCCAGCTTTCTTCCAACTTAGCAGTGGTTTCTCAAGACGACTTCTGATGTTTTCCAGATTTGAGAAAGACGCATTCATACGCATAACATATGCAGACACATTCACCAAACAATACCAATATAATACAAAATTAACAGGAAAATAGCTTGAGGTTAATTGAACAAAAGTGTGTACAAATGAAGCATGTTCATGAAATCTATAGATTTAAAGATAAGTGAAAATAAAAGAAAAATAGAAATGGATCAGAGGAAAAAATAATTGAGAGAATTCTTGATTTATCCATCAAGAATGATTTTTAGAGTTCCCAGTTCTGCTAAAGGTATGCATTTAGATTTTCTTTGTCATATAAATGGTCCATCTAAGAAACTGGCACATTTGTAGTAAATGATAAATTGGACTGTAGATTTTGTAAATTTGAAATAAAATAAGGAAGGTAAAACGATTTGGCAAGGTATGTTTAGTGCCTAATCTTACTGCAATGTGCTTGAGGAGAAAAGAACAATTTTATACACTAGAAATAGTGTCAAAAATAGTGTGTCCCAATAGAGAGTCATAAAATATCCAGAAATTCTTGCAGATATCAAATGTTAATCCATTGAAGAATATGGGTTCTGTTTTATTGTTTGTTCAGAAGACACACAGTATTAATGCAGTTGCAATGAGCACAAAATAGTTTAATTCTATGATTGAATATTTGATGCATTATAACTATACAGGAAATGAGATGACGGGACAATGATTAGATGGTTTCCTGAACACTTTTGTCTGTAGTTTATTGATTTTGGGCTGCTGACCATGGAAATCACCTCAACATTTTCCTGTTATTTGTAACCTATTTTGGGGATTTCTTGTCATGTTTTACATCTACTAGTCTATTGTCCACAAAGCAAGGTGTTTTGGTCAGTCCAAACAGACCTGGACATGCACAGTGCAGGTAACTATGCAAATGTTGTCTTAGGCCTGCGCATGCTTGGAATTGATGGATACAGACATGCTTTAAAATCAGCTCACGTTTCCAGATGCTGGGCATTATACTGATCTAGATTGGATGCACATGCTCTTCAGGCAATAGCATGGTGAGGGCACTTAACAATAGCATTTATTGTCTTCAGGAGGATTTGATTCAGCAGGAATTTCTCGTCAATGTTGCAACAGCTGTGATGCATTCTGTTACATTTCTGCCATGTATATGCTTCAGGCTCAAAGACGCAGCATGACTGCTCTTATGAAGAAAGCCTATGAGCTCTGCTTTGGTTGTCAAAATGGTGACCAAGTCAAACCCTCAGGTCCTCCCATTTGTTGTGCAACATATAACAGTCAACCTGAGATCTTGCCTTAGAAGTACTTGCAAGTCAAGGTCATTTGTAGTTCTAATGATAGAGCGAGAACAGAGAAGTTTGACTGATGTCTGACCAAAATATTTGGAAGCTGATTGGGCAATAGAGATCAAGTGATCCAGGGAACTTGTGTCACAGGGTGATATTAATTCACTTCAACTCATCAGTGAAGGGAGTAGGTATTACTGATTGGAGTTCCACATAGTACATGCAGCAGTGAGTAGGAAATTTACAATTTTTTTTTCTACATTGGCCTTGTAATCACCCATTGCAGAAACTTTAAAAAATGCAGGTTTTTTCCTCAGATATGGGAGGGGGAGCAATATTGACTGGTTCATTCCTGTTCTCTGTAGCTTGTACCCTGTAATGGTGTTGATTTCCTCCAGTTTTCTCCAACATCATAAGGATGTATATCTTGGTATTTAGCTATGTTACATTGCTACTGGTGTGGATGGATTCTAGAATCAATGGGTATGTGGGAAAATGGGTTACTGGGTAATTAATGGCAAAATGGAATTGATCTGAGTTGGTACTAACTTGTGGGGCAAAATGTTGATTTAAAAAAAAATTATATTGTAAGGAAATAAGAACAATATCAAATATAACATCAGGCATTTGGCTCTAAAATATACTCCTCCTCAAAAATAAGGTACACCTCACAATCTTTCTGAATCTTCCCTTCTCACCTACAATCTATGCAGTCGAGATTTAATGCCCAAGTCTGTGGAAAAGACTGACTCTTTACCTTATCTGTAACCCGCATGATTTTATGAGCAGTGAGTTTCTCCCCCTCCCCCGACCCCCCTCCCCCCCATAGTTGCCTCCTTCCCAAAATGGTGAAAAATCCCAGTCTATCCAGCCTCTCCCCATAATTCAAGCTTCCTAGTCCAAGTTATATTCAAGTGACTCTTTTCTACACCAGTTGTCGCATAATATCCCTGTTCCTGTACTCTATGCCCTAATCAGTGAATGCAAGTTGCCTGGTTAACAAAGCCCCTGATTGCACATCATCCATTTCATGTACCACTACTCTTATCACCTCTTCTGGGCAGAAGAGAGAGAAGAGGGTTGGTCTGGTGCTCATATTCCACCCCATCAGCCTTCATATTCAACAGATCCTTTTCTGCAATTTCTACTACCTTCAAAGAATTTCTAGTATCTTCTGGTCTTTCCCAATTTGCAGGGACTGGTCCCTTCGAGGCTCAGTTCCACTCTTCTGTCCCCACCAACCATCTTTCCGTTTGAAAGTGAAGAAGAACCAACTCCTGTCCTTTCACATTTTCCCTTCCTACTCTCCTGTGGCCCCAAAACAAGTACTTCTAGCTGACGCAGCGGACACTTGTCCTTTTTCCATTCTTTTGAACTGCATTCTGTGTTCATCAAGGGGTCTCCTCCACATTGGAGAAAGAAGAGCTCAGGTGACCTGAGGAGCAGCAGTTTGAATTTTAAAAAAGTGAGTTGACAGCAGCAAGAAGCTGAATGGAAGAAGGGAGGTCAGGTGATCTGAGGATCTGCTGCGGTTAGAATTAAAAAAAAGACGAGGCGGCAGCAAGAAGCTGAATTTCACTAAAAGTGAGGACAGGCCATTGTCGAAGTGGTAAAGCTTTGGCGAGAGTAGGTCAAAGATGAGGGTTATAAAGAGGGTAAGAGAACTGTGTATTACATTAAATTGTTAATAGACTAGGTAGAACATTTGTAGGAATAGTGCTCGGTGGGAAGTGTAGGATATGAGGTCCCTGGGGAAACTCCGTCTCCCTGATGCCCACATCTGTGTCAGATGTGCTGAGATATAGCTCCTTGCGGACTGTGTTAAGGAACTGGAGCTGTGGCTTGATGACCAACTGCTCATTAGGGAGGGTGAGGCGATAATAGACAGGAGCTACAGGAAGTTGGTAGAGTGCACCTCTTTGGCTGTTCTCCTCAGTAACCTGTTTATCTCCCGGGATGGTATTGCCGAGGATGGCCTGACACAGGACAAACGTGGTGACCAGGTCTCTAGCAATGAGTTTGGCACCATGATGCAAAAGGTGAAGAGGCATGCAGTTTCAGGCCACAGTTTCAGGAAAATAGGGACACAAATTAAAACAGAAGTGCAGAGAAATTTCTTTAGCCAGTGGGTTATGAGTCTGACACTTGTTTCCACAGGTGGCAGTGGAAGCAAGGTGATTGGATGTTTGTAAGACAGAAATTGACAGGTATTTGAATAGTGAGGGCATCATGTGTTTTGGGTAGAAGATCGGGGAGTGGGGCAGAGTGACAAGCATCAGCTCATGATAAAATGGGTCGATAAGTCTACTTCTGCTCTTGTATCTTGGGGAGAAACCAAAAATTGTGATTGCTTTGTGGAGCACCTGTGTTCTCCACTCAGAGCTGACTCTTCATCGAGACTCCCTGCTGCTAATGAAGAGGTAATCCTTTCTCTTCAAAGGAAGTTCTGGGAGTCTCTCTCTCACTGCACCCTGTCTGCATTCCCTGCCAACCTGGCCTCTCTGCTGTTAGCTTGTGCTGCTGCCCGTGCCCCTTCTGCACTCTTTTCCCTGC
The DNA here is from genome assembly GCF_036971445.1 of Narcine bancroftii. NCBI lineage: Eukaryota > Metazoa > Chordata > Chondrichthyes > Torpediniformes > Narcinidae > Narcine > Narcine bancroftii. The sequence goes on along the minus strand of NC_091469.1, from coordinate 217,056,395 downwards.
CTTTTTAATCTGGAACCTGTCTGCTTTTAGCTTGTACCTTGACAAAGGGTTCAGGCCTAAAGCATCGGTTATATGTATATCGTTGGACGATGCAGGACCTCCTGAGTTTTTTTAAGCAATTGGTATGAACTTCAATTGCAGCAACTGCTGACTATCCTGTTTCATTTCGCGTCTTCCTGAACTGCATTTCACCTCTGCGATGGTCTTTTGTCACTATCCTTTCTTCCATGTCCTCACACTCCCAACTGCTCCCGTTGACCAGATTTACATCTTATTCCCATGTTCATCCCAGTTTTACCCTGTCAGAGAAATGATCCATCACCAAAAGTCTCTAGCCTAACAGCCTTTTTTTTGGTCTACTTTCCAGTTTTAAAACTGGACTCTGACATGAAAGATTGGCTTTCCTTAACTTGCTGCAGAAGTGACAATCCTATAGAATCGTTCCAATTCTTTTAAAATATTTGGAATCCAAGAACATGACATCACAGATATTAACCTTTCATCATTTCTGGTGTGTGCTTAACTTTTTTCTGTCAAGTCCCACTGAGCTGCAACCAAATCTTTCCCCTCCAAACCTTTTGTGTCCATGTATCTGTCCAAATTTTTCTTAAATATCTAAATTGAGCCTGCATTTACTACTAGCTGGCAGCTCATTCCACATTCCCAACATTTTCTGCGAGAAGAAATTATCCATAATGTTCAATTTAAAATTCCCCCTTTCACCCTTAACCCATTTTCACTGATTTTTAATCTTTCATAACCTCATGGAAAAAAAGCCTAGCTTGTATTTACTCCAGGGATGCTGGAAATCTGTCATAAAAGCAGAAATCACTTATGATTCTCATCAAGTCAGTCTGCATTTGTAGAGATATAAAAAAAAATAACATCTCATTTTGATAACCTTGCATTAGAGGTTGTATGTGGTGATGGCTCGTACTAAAATTCAACAATATTTATTTATTTAAGTGTGTAATTGTCGAATGTATTTTGGACCACTTTTTCAGGTTAAATAAAGAGGGGGTGGGTTCAGGTCAACCTTTAAGTATGTTGAACTTTAGACCTCAGTAAGATTCAGAATTTTTTTTAGGAGATCTGAATGGGAATATTTTATTATTCCCATCAACTGCTCGCAAAGAGTTGAGATAGGCAGGAAGTTGGGTTGAGGATCCGCGATCGGGAGGTTGGATGTGCTGGGGTGAGTATCAGGAGTCGGGAGCTTGGATGTGTGGGCGGTCAGGTCCAAAAATATGGGTGTTGACTTTTACATGGAATTGATGATTACACTAGTACATATTGTTATGAGCCCAAAGAACCCCAAAACCCATCAGCAATAGATGTTCACCAAGACAAAAGGTTTCTTCAACAAAAGTTGCTTTTAATTATATTTAAACATGAAAATAGAATCAAACTTTAACTTCTCACTATGGACTTATTTAATCCCCTTCTAATTCTAAGTGCAAGTATATTTAATGTGTGTGTAAGTTTTTAAAAGTTTTCTGTTTCACAGTCCAATCTCGCTTCTTTCCTTCAAGTTCACTGTTTGCAGGCAATTATTTTAGTGTGCACAGAATTTAAAATGTTATAAGTTCACAAGGCTTTGGTGCTTGAAAGGTAAATGTTTACTACTCAGGAAGGTCCTTGTTGGTTTTCAGTGAGATTTGTTGTTCCTTTTTAATCAGCCACTTCAATTTCCATTTGAAATAAAATTTTCCCCTTCATGGTTTTCCAGATGATAACCTTTTTCTTTCAGGTCACCACATAGTGCCTTTTTGTTTCTCTTATTCCAGGTGAAACATTAGATAGCCAGTGCTCTCCTCTGGCATTCACCACCAGGGCTTTGATCAGGCTGAATCAAGCACTTACAACCTGTCCTTTAGAAGCATGTTCTGTTTTAATCTCAGTTGCTGTTGTTGGCTAAAACACTAGAAATGATCACAGTGTTGCACGCACTCGCTCGCAAACACTCTTCAAGACAGCAGTGGCTCCGACATGCTCTTTCATCTGTTGCCTTTTGCAAACAAACAATCCATTAGATTCTTCAAAGTTGCTGTGCAAGTTGATAATTTGACAAAAAAAATGTTTTGGTCATTATTGGGGGTGATTGGTTCAAGAGCTGCAAGGTAATATTGTAGTTATATAAAGCTCTCTGGGCAACATCCCTGTAAATCTGCTCTGCACTCTTTTCACTTTGTTGATATCTTACCTGTAGTTATGTGGCCCAATCTGTGCACAATACTCCAAATTTTGCCTCACCAATGTCTCATACAACTTCAACATAACGTCCCAACTCTTGTACTCAGTCTTTCAATTTATGAATACCAATATTCCAAAAGCTCTCTTTCTGACCCTACCTACTTGTGATATCACTTTCAAGGACACAGCAGCAATTGTCAAAGCACATCACGGGTCATTGCCAGCAGCCAGGAAGGCAATCATTCACTCATCTACTTAAAAAAATACACTAAAAAACCTGAGCAGCCTATCCTGAGGATCTGTTGAATACTTTAAAACATTGCTCCGGTCTACACCGACAGATAACAAACACAGCAAGAATTGTATTGTCTGGAAAGGAAGAGTTAATTCATAGAATAACACCAATTATATCCCATGAAAGTCATCAAAAAATGGTTTCCAGCTTTCTTCAAACTTAGCACTGGTTTCTCAAGACGACTTCTGATGTTTTCCAGATTTAAGAAAGACAACACGAGAAAACTATTGATATAATGTAGGAGAATCAGTGTCTTTCCATCTGAGTAAAATGGCTCTTCCAGCTAATAGAGTAGAAAAAGCTACCAATCGATTATGCAGAAGTAGATAAACAACTAAAATCCAAAAAAAAGAGCAGTTGAGGGGTCAGGTTGTAATTGAAAAACCAGAATTATTGATTGAGTTGAAAAAAAAATATTTCCATAATTTTTATAACACTGAACATGATCAAAATCTATGAGTCAATGAAGCCACTTCAAGATTGCATCCGTCACAAGTGGAGCTTGTATTAGGAAAAATGCAAGCTAGTCTATCTTTAGACATAGAAGCTCTATGAACTATTTTCGGCCGTGTTAAAGAAAGTTGTGCACGAAGTGAAGAAGTAGTAACTAGTCTGGTAATTCTTCCCCATATTTCAGGAGGTAATGTTACTTTCAAAAATTGATAAGAAGTATGAAAAAACATGGTGTTAGTCAAAAGCCAATTATCAGGGATGCTCAAAATCTGTCATAAAAGAAGAAATCACTTATGATTCTCAGCAAGTCAGACTTCATTTGTAGAGATAAAAACAGAAATAACATTTCATTTTGATAACCTTGCATTAGAGGTTGTATGTGGTGATGGCTTTTGCTAAAATTCAACGATATTTACTTTATTTATTTGTATAATTGTTCAATGTTTTTTGGACCACTTTTTCAGGTTAAAAAAAGTGGGGGTGGGTTCAGGTCGAACTTTACATATATTGAACTTTGGACCTCAGTAAGATTCAATTTTTTTTTTTAGGAGATCAGAATGGTAATAATTGATTATTCCCATCAACTGCTCGCAAAGAGTTCAGATAGGCAGGAAGTTGGGTTGAGGATCCTCGATCGGGAGCTTGGATGGGCTGGGGTGAGGATCAGCAGTCGGGAGCTTGGATGTGTGGGCGGTCAGGTCCAAAAATATTGGTGTTGACTTTTACATGGTATTGATGATTACACTAGTACATATTGTTATGAGCCCAGAGAACCCCAAAACCCATCAGCAATAGATGTTCACCAAGACAAAAGGTTTCTTCAACAAAAGTTGCTTTTAATTATATTTAAACATGAAAATAGAATCAAACTTTAACTTCTCACTATTGACTTATTTAATCCCCTTCTAATTCTAAGTGCAAGTATATTTAATGTGTGTGTAAGTTTTTAAAAGTTTTCTGTTTCACAGTCCAATCTCGCTTCTTTCCTTCAAGTTCACTGTTTGCAGGCAATTATTTTAGTGTGCACAGAATTTAAAATGTTATAAGTTCACAAGGCTTTGGTGCTTGAAAGGTAAATGTTTACTACTCCGGAAGGTTCTTGTTGGTTTTCAGTGAGATTTGTTGTTCCTTTTTAATCAGCCACTTCAATTTCCATTTGAAATAAAATTTTCCCCTTCATGGTTTTCCAGATGATAACCTTTTTCCTTCAGGTCACCACAGGTTCCTTTTAATTTCTCCTATTCCAGGTAAAACATTAGACTGCCAGTGCTCTCCTCTTGCATTAACCACAAGGGGTTTGATCCGGGTGAATCAAGCATTTACAACCTGTCATTTGGAAGCTTGTTCTGTTTCAATCCGAGCTGCTGTTGTTGGCTGTAACACTAGAAATGATCACACTCTTGCGCTCACTCGCTCACAAGCATTCTTTCAGACAGCAGTGGCTCCGAAATGCTTGTTCTTCTGTTGCCTTTTGCAAACAACAATCCATTAAATTCCTCAAAGTTGCTGTGCAAGTTGATAAGTTGACAAAAAAATGTTTTGGTCATGATAGAGGGGGGAATTCTTTCAAGATCTGCAAGGAAATATTCCAGTTATATAAAGTTCTGGTTAAACCCCACTTAGAGCATTGTGTATAGTTCTGATCACCTTATTATTTCAATGATGCAAATGTTTGGGATAATGTGCAGAGGAAATTTACCAGGATGCTGCCTGGAGTACAGTCCATGTGCTAGGGAGAAAGGTTGAGTGAGCTAAGGCTTATCTCTTTGGAGCAAAAGAGAATGAGGGTGACTTAATTGAGGTCAATAAGTTTTTAAATGAAGAAATGTTTTTATAGACACAGCACCATAACAGGCACTTCTGGCTAAAAACCTGCATGACCGAAATGTGACCAATAATTCCACTATGCCCAAATGCCTACAGTATGGTAACAGGCCATTTTGCCCAACAAGTTTATGCTGCTGAATTTTTGCCCGATTTATGCCCGGATTTATGCCCCGATTTATGCCCCGATTTTTGCCGCGGTGACGCCCCGGTGACGCCCCGGTGACGCCCCGGTGACGCCCCGGTGACGCCCCGGTGACGCCCCGGTGACGCCCCGGTGACGCCCCGGTGACGCCCCGGTGACGCCCCGGTGTCGCCCCGGTGACGCCCCGGTGACGCCCCGGTGACGCCCCGGTGACGCCCCGGTGACGCCCCGGTGACGCCCCGGTGACGCCCCGGTGACGCCCCGGTGACGCCCCGGTGACGCCCCGGTGACGCCCCGGTGACGCCCCGATAACGCCCCAATAACGCCCCAATTATGCCCAAATTTACCCTGTCAGAGAAATCTGCCCTCACCAAAAGTCTCTAGCTTAACTGCCTTTTTTCGGTCTACTTTCCAGTTTTAAAAATAGTCTCTGACATGAAAGATTGGCTTTCATTTTCTTTCTTTCTTTCTTTCTTTTTCAATCTTTTTATTATTATTATAATTTATAAACACATACAGTTCAAAGAGATATAAAAAAATACATAGTAAGCAATGAATTAATAGAGAGATATTAAACAATATTACAGAATAAAAATATATCATAAAAAAACATTTTGATCAGTTTAGGGTGTGAACTATCTCTAAAAAAAATATATAATTAATAACAATATATGAAAAAAGAGAAAAAAAAACCCAAAAAAGAAAAAAACAAATCTGAATTTAAAAAAAACTTAAAAAAAACCTTAAAAAAAAACCTACAGATATGGCTAAACCACGCCGATCACTCCGATCTCATCCTACAGCCTAATTATCATACATAATCATAGAAAGAAAACAGAGCCAGATCAACTCACCACAAATGAAAATATTGAATAAATGGTCGCCAGGTTAACTCAAACTTAGAAGGGGATTCATAGACAGAGTTTCTAATTTTCTCTAAATTTAAACATAGTATGGTTTGGGTAAACCATTGGAAAACAGTGGGAGGATTTACCTCTTTCCAATTTAATAGTATAGATCTTCTAGCCATTAGTGTAAGAAAAGCAATCATACGATCTGCAGGAAGAGATAAATAAGTCAAATCTATCATAGGTAATCCAAAAATTGCAGTAATGGGATGTGGTTGTAAATCAATATTCAAAACAGTAGATATAATGGAAAAAATTTCCTTCCAAAATACTGTAAAGAGGGACAGGACCAAAACATATGTGTCAGGGAAGCTATTTCCAATTGACATTTATCACATATCAGATCGATATGAGAATAAAAGCGATGGAGTTTATCTTTAGACATATGAGCTCTATGAACAACTTTAAACTGTATTAGTGAATGTTTTGCACATAGAGAAGAAGAGTTTACCAGTCGCAGAATTTTATTCCAATTTTCATTAGAAATATGAAGGTTGAGTTCTCTTTCCCAATCATTTTTAAACATTTCAAAAGTCCCAGAATTTATTTTTGTAATTATATTACATAATTTAGATATAACACCTTTTGGAGGGAATTTTGAATATAATATATCCTCTAAAACAGTCGTAGTCTCCCGATTGGGAAAAGAGGGTAAAGTCGAAACTAAGAAACTCCTAATCTGCAAATATCGAAAGAAATGAGATCGAGGTAAATCATATTTCATGGATAATTGTTCAAATGACATGAAAGAGTTATCCAAGAATAAATCCGAAAAGCATGTTATACCTTTAACTTTCCAGAGTAAATAAGTTTGATCAATTAGAGAGGGATGAAAAAGGAAATTTAGTACAATAGGAGTTTCCAAGATAAAATGAGTTAGGCCAAAAAATCTCCGGAATTGAAACCATATACGTAGTGTATGTTTAGCCATTGGATTATCAATTTGTTTATATAATTTAGTAAGAGTAAAAGGGAGAGCAGCTCCCAAAATAGAGCTAATTGAAAAATTTTGTATCTGTTTAATTTCTAAATTTACCCAATGGGGATTTAGAGATAATTCTGAATAATTCAACCAATACCTTAAGTAACTAATATTAATTGCCCAGTAATAAATTCTAAAGTTGGGTAATGCCAACCCTCCCTCTAGTTTAGATTTCTGTAAATATTTTTTCCCTAATCTAGGATTCTTGTTTTGCCAGATATACGAGGACAATTTAGAATCAACCTTATCAAAAAAAGATTTAGGAACAAAAATAGGTATAGCTCGGAATATATATAAAAATTTAGGTAAGATCATCATCTTAATAGCATTAATTCGGCCTATCATGGATAGGGATAATGGTGACCAATTGGTAAGTAAACTGCCGATCAGGTCCAATAGAGGGAAAAAATTAGTCCTAAACAAATCTTTATGTTTTTTTAGTAATCTTAATCCCTAAATATATAAAATGGTCTCTAGCTATTTTAAAAGGCAAACTATCATAAATAGGAACCCATCCATTAAAAGGGAATAATTCACTTTTATTTAAGTTCAGTTTATATCCTGAAAAATTACTAAATTGGGCTAATAAAGATAAAACTGCAGGAATAGAATTTTCAGGATTGGAAATATATAACAATAAATCATCTGCATATAGTGATACTTTATGAATATCCCTGCAACGAATAATACCAGTAATATTGGGTGCTTCTCTGATAGCAATTGCCAAAGGTTCTAAAGCTAAGTTAAATAATAAAGGGCTAAGGGGGCACCCTTGCCTGGTGCCCCGAAATAATCGAAAATATGGCGATCTTTGGGTATTAGTAAAAACCGAGGCAACTGGGGAATTATAAAGGTTTAATCCAAGATATAAATATCGGACTAAAATTAAATTTTTCAAGAACTGTAAATAAATAAGGCCATTCTACTCTATCGAAGGCCTTCTCAGCATCTAGTGACATAACACATTCTGAAGACTTATGTGAAGGAGTGTAAATAATATTCATCAATCTTCTAATATTAAAGGAGGAATAACGATTTTTAATGAATCCAGTCTGGTCTTCAGAGATAATATATGGTAATATCTTCTCTAGCCTTGTCGCTAGAATTTTAGAGAAGATCTTAGAATCAACATTCAACAAAGAAATAGGTCTATAAGAAGAACATTCGGTCGGGTCTTTATTTTTTTTCAAGATTAGAGAAATCGTAGCTCTGTAAAATGATTGTGGTAGTTTACCCAATGTGATAGATTCATCAAACATCTTAATCAGCCAGGGAGAAAGAGTAGAAGAAAAAGCTTTATAAAATTCCACAGAATATCCATCGGGACCTGGTGCTTTCCCCGAGTTCAGTGAGAAAATAGTATTATTGATCTCTGAATCTGTAATGGGTTTACTTAATTCTAAGTTATCTTGAGGTAATACTTTTGGGAATTTCAAATGTTCTAAAAAATTAAACATATTACTAAGGTCTTGAGGGGATTCTGTACTATATAAGGATGTATAAAAATTTTGGAAAGATTGATTTATCTCTTCCTGGTTAACAGTCAGTTCTCCATTCTGTTTGCAAATCTCCACAATTTGGCGTCTAACTGAAATATTCTTCAGCTGGTTAGCCAACAGTTTACCCGATTTCTCACTATGCCATTTCTCACTATGCACATAAAAATCAGATTTAGATCTAATTAGCTGGTTTTTAATCGAAGATGTAAGTAACAAATTATATTCCATCTGCAGTTCAATTCTTTGTTTGTAAAGTTCTTCAGTAGGATCAGTCACATATTTCTTATCAATGTCTTTAATCTTCTCAACCAATAGATGAATCTTGTTTTTGATGCATTTCTTCAAAGCTACTGAGTAAGAAATAATTTGACCACGAATATAAGCCTTGAATGTATCCCACAATATTCCATAAGAAATTTCCGCAGTGTAATTTGTTGAAAAGTAAAAGTTAATTTGTTCTTTCATAAAGTTGCAATCATGTAACATCAAAATGCCAGTGCTTAATAGTAGAAACAGAGTCTTTGAATTTAAGAGAGAGTTGTAATGGAGAGTGATCCGAAATGGCTATAATGTCATACTTACAAGCAGTTACAAGTGGAATAAAACGTGAATCAATAAAAAAGTGATCAATTCTCGAGTATGAATGGTATACATGAGAAAAAAAGGAAAACTCTTTATCTGTCGGGTGAAGAAATCTCCAAATATCAACAGCTCCAGAGTTAGTAAGGAAAGAGTTAATATATGTAGCCGATTTATTTGGTAGGAGCTGTGAAGGTTTCGACCTATCTAGCAGGGGATTCAGACAACAGTTAGAATCCCCACACATTATTAAATGATATTCATTTAGATTGGGTAAAATAGTAAACAAAGATCTAAAAAACTCAGGGTGATCTACATTCGGGGCATAAACATTAACCATGACAACCTTAATATTGAATAATACCCAGTAACCAATAAAAATCTGCCGTTAGGGTCTACAGTGATGTCATGTTGAACAAATGTAATAGAGGGATCAATAAAAATAGATACACCTCGAGTCTTAGAGCATGAGTTGGCATGAAATTGTGGGCCTTTCCAAGATTTAAAAAAACGCAGATTATCCTGAGTCTCCTGTAAAAAAATAATCTGTGCTTTCAGTCTCTGGAATACTTTAAAGACCTTCCTCCTTTTAAACATGTTGTTTAGACCATTAGCATTCCAAGAGACAAAATTAATGTTTTGATCCATTACTTAGGTCAACCCTCCAGTATATAAAGGGTTAACCAAAGCAGGGACCCATGCGCCCGAAAGAAGAATTAAGATATAAGGAAGGACCGGAAATGACGACGTGTCAGCCATATCTGTAGTTCTAAAAGAAAAATCAATAAAAAACAAAAGAAAATGAAACATAAGAACCCCTGAAGGAAAAACAAAACCCACCCCCCACCCACAAAGCCCCCCATCTGACCAGAGAGTGATCAGAGAAAAAAGATGAGATAGTACTAAACCTACCCCCATGTCTTCAGACGGCAGCTCCTAATATTAAGATAAGATCCACCACCTAAACTTATAAAAAGGATAACTCAAGCTAAAATCAAATACTAAATATTGAAAGAAAAATATTTAAAAAGAAATAAAAGAAAAATCGTAATTGTGTAGTACCTACTGATAAAACAAAGTCATAAAGAGTTAAATCATTTTAAAATTAGTTTATGAAGAAAGACAAAGAGAAAATGGCGAATGTAAAAAAAAACCATGAAAAGTTTTAATAAACAAAAGATAAAAAATCGCCATTTTCAGTGATTCAGAAATAAAATAATAAAGAATATAATCATATTATTAGTATAGATTAATATAAAATTAAACATACACTTGTATATTTTAAAAAAAAATTCTCACAGAGGAGAAAGAAAATATATAAAAATGTGTTAAAGATGAACAGGATAATTAGAGCTATAATGATCTATTACTTTTCGAATGGTCAGAAATCAGAATCTGACTATTAACCTGAAAAAGACCGATATCTACCGCATTTTTTATCGGTCACTTGGGCTGAGAGGTCGCGCTAAACGGGAAATTAGCCGACAGGTAGTTCCGTGCTGCAGACACGGAGTCGAATATTTGACGAGCTTGGTTCTCGGGAGAAATCCTGAGCCTCTCAGGATACAGGAGCGCAGGTTTCAGTTTCTTCTCAAAACATTCGGACATCAGATCTTTAAACAGTCTTCGAGCACGTACTACCTCCGGACTAAAATCTTCATAGGCTCTTAGACTAAAGCCACGAACAGTCACATTTCCAAGTCTTCCGGCTGTACGAATCAATCTATCCTTCGTATTCACGTAATGCATACGGACCATCACCACTCTGGGTTTGGAAGCTTCAGCATTTCGGTTCCAGATACGATGTACTCTATCAAGTAGCGGTGGATCAGCAGGGAATTCGAATGGGTATGCTTCTTTTAAAAGCTCGGCAAAAAACGTCAGGAGATCTCCTTTCTCAATGCCTTCAGGAATTCCAACCAAACAAATATTTTGTCTTCTGGAACGGTTCTCTGAATCAATGCTTTTCAGCTGGAGTGCTTCTAGTTGTTTAATTGCTTTGGAAAGTTTCTGTTTGACCTCAGTCAGTCTAATCTCTTTTTGTTGAACTTCAGTTGAAAGAGCTGCAATTAAGGTATGTTGTTTTTTGGTTTCAGCTTCTGAGGCAATTAAAGCTGTACGAAGTTCAGCAAGGTCTTTTTTGTGACAAACATCTTTGAATTCATCACGAAAGAATTTTAAAAAGCCAGTGAAGGTCATCTCACTTAGTTTAATGTCTGGTTGTTTCTTCTCTCGGCCGTTACCTTCTTCTGCCTGGGTTTTAGCTCATGTAGCTTTTCCTCCAGTAATTTTTTCAAAATTTTCAGACTCAAGTATAATTAGAGAAATAATAAAGATCTTTCTGACTTCTGTGAAGTTAGTTCAAAGGTGGATACAGGTTAAAAATAGTATATTTTATGGAGCAAAACCAAAACTTGTTCACTCCATGAGCGCCACCTGGAGACTCCCTCATTTTCTTGCTGCAGAAGTGACCATCCTATACAATCATCCCAATTCTTTTAAAATATTTGGAACCCAAGAACATGACAACACAGATATTGACCTTTCATCATTTCTTGTGTGAACTTAACTTTTTTCTGTCAAGTCCCACTGAGCTGCACCCAGATCTTTCCCCTCCAAACATTCTGTGTCCATGTATCTGTCCAAATTTTTCTTAAATATCAAAATTGAGCCTGCATTTACCACTTAGCTGGCAGCTCATTCCAGATTCGCACCACTCACTGCGAGAAGAAATTATTGCTAATGTTCAATTTAAAATTCCCCCTTTCACCCTTAATGCATGTTCACTGATTTTTAATCTATCCTCCCCTCAATGGAAAAAAGCCTGGCTTGTATTTACTCCATCTATACCCTCATAATTTTGTATACCTCTATCAACTCATCCTTCATGCTTCAGGGAATTAAATTCTAACTTGTTTAACCTTTCCCTGCAACCCAGTTCCTGAAGTCTGCGCAAAATCCTTGTAAATCTGCTCTGCACTCTTTTCACCTTGTTGATATCTTTCCTGTAGTTATGTGGCCCAGTCTGTGCACAATACTCCAAATTTTGCCTCACCAATGTCTCATACAACTTCAACATAACATCAAAACTCTTGTACTCAGTCTTTGGATTTATGAATACCAATATGCTAAACGCTCTCTTTCTGACCCTATCTACTTGTGATATCACTTTCAAGGACTCAGCAGCAATCCTCAAAGCACACCACGGGTCATTGCCAGCAGCCAGGAAGGCAATCATTCACTCATCTACTTAAAAAAATACACTAAAAAACCTGAGCAGCCTATCCTGAGGATCTGTTGAATACTTTAAAACATTGCTCCGGTCTACACCGACAGATAACAAACACAGCAAGAATTGTATTGTCTGGAAAGGAAGAGTTAATTCATAGAATAACACCAATTATATCCCATGAAAGTCATCAAAAAATGGTTTCCAGCTTTCTTCAAACTTAGCAGTGGTTTCTCAAGACGACTTCTGATGTTTTCCAGATTTAAGAAAGACAACACGAAAAACTATTGATATAATGTAGGAGAATCAGTTTCTTTCCATTTGAGTAACTGGCTCTTCCAGCTAATAGAGTAGAAAAAGCTACCACTCGATTATGCAGAAGTAGATAAACAACTAAAATCCAAAAAAAAAGAGCAGTTGAGGGGTCAGGTTGTAATTGAAAAACCAGAATTATTGATTGAGTTGAAAAAAAAATATTTCCATAATTTTTATAACACTGAACATGATCAAAACCTATGAGTCAATGAAGCCACTTCAATATTGCATCAGTCACAAGTGGACCTTGTATTAGGAAAAATACAAGCTAGTCTATCTTTAGACATAGAAGCTCTATGAACTATTTTCAGCTGTGTGAAAGAAAGAAGTGCACAAAGTGAAGAAGTAGTAACTAGTCTGGTAATTTTTCCCCATATTTCAGGAGGTAATGTTACTTTCAAAAATTGATAAGAAGTATGAAACAACATGGTTTAAGTCAAAAGCCAAGTATCAGGGATGCTGGAAATCTGTCATAAAAGAAGAAATCACTTATGATTCTCAGCAAGTCAGTCTTCATTTGTAGAGATAAAAACAGAAATAACATTTCATTTTGATAACCTTGCATTGGAGGTTGTATGTGGTGATGGCTTTTGCTAAAATTCAACGATATTTACTTTATTTATTTGTATAATTGTTCAATGTTTTTTGGACCACTTTTTCAGGTTAAAAAAAGTGGGGGTGGGTTCAGGTTGAACTTTACATATGTTGAACTTTAGACCTCAGTAAGATTCAGATTTTTTTTTAGGAGTTCCTTTTAATTTCTCTTATTGCAGGTAAAACTTTATACTGCCAGTGCTCTCCTCTTGCATTACCCACAAGGGCTTTGATCAGGGTGAATCAAGCACTTACAACCTGTCATTTGCAAGCTTGTTCTGTTTCAGTCCGAGCTGCTGTTGTTGGCTGTAACACTAGAAATAATCACACTCCTGCGCTCACTCGCTCTCAAGCACTCTTCCAGACAGCAGTGGCTCCGGCATGCTTTTTAATCTGTTGCCTTTTGCAAACAACCATCCATTAAATTCCTCAAAGTTGCTGTGAAAGTTTATAAGTTGACAAAAAAATGTTTTGGTCATTATAGAGGGGGGAATACTTTCATGATCTGCAAGGTAATATTGCAGTTATATAAAGTTCTGGTTAAACCCCACTTAGAGCATTGTGTACAGTTCTGATCACCTTATTATTTCAATTATTCAAATGTTTGGGATAAGTTGCAGAGCAAATTTACCAGGATGCTGCCTGGAGTACAGTCCATGTGCTAGGGAGAAAGGGTGAGTGAGCTAAGGCTTATCTCTTTGGAGCAAAAGAGAATGAGGGTGACTTAATTGAGGTGAATAAGTTTTTAAATGAAGAAATGTTTTTATCGACACAGCACCATAACAAGTAGTTCTGGCTACAATCCTGCACCACTGAAATGTGACCAATTATTCCACTATGCCCAAATGCCAACAGTATGGTAACAGGCCATTTTGCCCAACAAGTTTATGCTGCCGAATTTTTTGCCTGATTTATTCCTGAGTTATGCCGGATTTATGCCGGATTTGTGCCCGATTTATGCCCAATTTATGCCCGATTTATGCCCGATTTATGCCCGATATGTGCCCCGATATGTGCCCCGATTTATGCCCCAGGTACGTCCCAGGTACGTCCCAGGTACGTGCCAGGTACGTGCCAGGTACGTGCCAGGTACGTGCCAGGTACGTGCCAGGTACGACCCAGGTACGTCTCAGGTACGTCCCAGGAACGCCCCAGTTACGGCCGAATTTACGCTGTCAGAGAAATCTGCCCTCACCAAAAGTCTCAAGCCAAACTGCCTTTTTTTGGTCTACTTTCCAGTTTTTAAACTGGTCTCAGACATGAAAGATTGGCTTTCCTTCTCTTTCTGCAGAAGTGACCATCCTTTTGAATCGTTATAATTCTTTTAAAATTTTTGGGACCCAAGAACCTGACAACACAGATACTGACCTTTCACCATTTCTAGTGTGTGATTAATTTTTTTCTGTCAAGTCCCACTGAGCTGCACCCAGATCTTTCCCCTCCAAACCTTCTGTGTCCATGTATCTGTCCAAATTTTTCTTAAATATCAAAATTGAGCCTGCATTTGCCACTTAGCTGGCAGCTCATTCCACATTTGCACCACTCTCCACGAGAAGAAATGGTCCCTAATGTTCAATTTAAACTTCCCCCTTTCACCTTTAACACATGTTCACTGAATTGTAATCTTTCCTCACCTCAATGGAAAAAGCATGGCTTGTATTTACTCCATTTACACGCTCATAATTTTGTATACCTCTATCAACTCATCCTTCATGCTTCAGGGAATTAAATTCTAACTTGTTTAAACTTTCCCTGGAACCCAGTTCCTGTATTCTGGGCAACATCCTTGTAAATCTGATCTGCACTCTTTTCACCTTGTTGATATCTTTCCTGTAGTTATGTGGCCCAGTCTGTGCACAACACTCCAAATTTTGCCTCGCCAATGTCTCATACAACTTCAACATAACATCCCAACTCTTGTACTCAGTCTTTGGATTTATGAATACCAATATGCCAAAAGCTCTCTTTCTGAACCTATCTACTTGTGATATCACTTTCAAGGACTCAACAGCAATCCTGAAAGCACACCACTGGTCATTGCCAGCAGCCAGGAAGGCAATCATTCACTCATCTACTTAAAAAAATACACCAAAAAACCTGAGCAGCCTATCCTGAGGATCTGTTGAATAGTTTAAAACATTGCTCCGATCTACAGCGACAGATAACAAACACAGCAAGAATTATATTGTCTGGAAAGGAAGAGGTAATTCATAGAATAATACCAGTTATATCCCATGAAAGTCATCAATAAATGGTTTCCAGCTTTCTTCAAACTTAGCAGTGGATTCTCAAGACGACTTCTGATGTTTTCGAGATTTAAGAAAGACAACTCGAGAAAACTATTGATATAATGTAGGAGAATCAGTGTCTTTCCATTTAAGTAAAATGGCTCTTCCAGCTAATAGAGTAGAAAAAGCTACCACTCGTTATTGCAGAAGTAGATAAACAACTAAAATTCAAAAAAAGAGCAGTTCAGTGGTCAGGTTGTAATTGAAAAACCAGAATCATTGATTGAGTTGAAAAAAAAATTTGCATAATTTTTATATATTTTATAACATGATCAAAACCTATCAGTCAATGAAGCCACTTCAATATTGCATCCGTCACAAGTGGAGATTGTATTAGGAAAAATGCAAGCTAGATTATCTTTAGAAATATAAGCTCTATGAACCATTTTAAGCTGTGTTAAAGTATGATGTGCACAAAGTGAAGAAGTAGTAACTAGTCTGGTAATTCATCCCCATATATCCCCATATTTCAGGAGGTAATGTTACTTTCAAAAATTAATAAGAAGTATGAACAACATGGTGTAATTCAAAAGCCAAGCACCAGGGATGCTGCAAATCTGTCATGAAAGCAGAAATCACTTATGATTCTCAGCAAGTCAGTATGCATTTGTAGAGATAAAAACAGAAATAACATTTCATTTTGATAACCTTGCATTAGAGGTTGGCTTGTGCTAAAATTGAACAATATTTACTTTATTTATTGTGTAGTTGTCGAGTGTTTTTTGGACCACATTTTCAGGTTAAAAAACAAGGGGGGGGGTGGTGTTCAGGTCGACCTTTACATATGTTGAACTTTGGACCTCAGTAAGATTAAGATTTTTTTTAGGAGATCAGAATTGTAATAATTGATTATTCCCATCAACTGCTCTCAAAGAGTTCAGATAGGCAGGAAGTTGGGTTGAGGATCCTCGATCGGGAGCTTGGATGGGCTGGGGTGAGGATCAGCAGTCGGGAGCTTGGATGTGTGGGCAGTCAGGTCCAAAAATATGGGTGTTGACTTTTACATGGTATTGATGATTACAGTAGCACATATTGTTATGAGCCCAGAAGACCCCAAAACACATCAGCAATAGATGTTCACCAAGACAAAAGGTTTCTTCAACAAAAGTTACTTTTAATTATATTTAAACATGAAAATAGAATCAAACTTTAACTTCTCACTATGGACTTATTTAATCCCCTTCTAATTCTAAGCGCAAGTGTATTTAATGTGTGTGTAATTTTTTTAAAGTTTTCCGTTCCCAGTCCAATCTCACTTCTTTCCTTCAAGTTCCCTGGTTGCAGGCAATTCTTACAGTGTGCAGAGAATTTAAAATGTATAAAGTTCACTCGGCTTTGGTCCTTGAAAGGTAAATGGTTACCACTCAGGAAGGTTCTTGTTGGTTTTCAGAGAGATTTGTTGTTCCTTTTTAATCAGCCACTTCAATGTCCACTTCAAATGAAATTTGCCCATTCAGGCTTTTCCAGATGATAACCATTTTTCTGTAGGTCACCACAGAGTACCTTTTAATTTCTCTTATTCCAGGTAAAACATTAGACAGCCAGTGCTCTCCTCTTGCATTAACCACAAGGGCTTTGATCAGGGTGAATCAAGCACTTACAACCTGTCATTTGGAAGCTTGTTCTGTTTCAGTGCGAGCTGCTGTTGTTTGCTGTAACACTAGAAATGATCACACTCTTGCGCTCACTCGCTCACAAGCACTCTTCCAGACAGCAGTGGCTCCGACATGCTATATCATCTGTTGCCTTTTGCAAACAACAATCCATTAAATTCCTCAAAGTTGCTGTGCAAGTTGATAAGTTCACAGAAAAATGTTTTGGTCATAATAGCGGGGGGAATGCTTTAAAGGTCTGCAAGGTAATATTGCAGTTATATAAAGGTCTTTTAAAACCCCACTTAGAGCATTGTTTACAGTTCTGATCACCTTATTATTGGAATGATGCAAATGTTGTGGATAAGGTGCAGAGCAGATTTACCAGGATGCAGCCTGGAGTACAGTCCATGTGCTATGGAGAAAGGTTGAGTGAGCTAAGGCTTATTTCTTTGGAACAATAGAGAGTGAGGGTGACTTAATTGAGGTGAATAAGTTTTTAAATGAAGAAATGTTTTTATAGACACAGCACCATAACAAGCACGTCTGGCTACAAAACTGCACCATCGAAATGTGACCAATTATTCCACCATGCCCAAATGCTTACAGTATGGTAACAGGCCATTTTGCCCAACGTTTGTGCTGCCGAATTTTTGCCCATTGTATGCCCGATT
Source organism: Narcine bancroftii (assembly GCF_036971445.1). Lineage (NCBI taxonomy): Eukaryota > Metazoa > Chordata > Chondrichthyes > Torpediniformes > Narcinidae > Narcine > Narcine bancroftii. The sequence continues at coordinate 217,038,825 of NC_091469.1, read as the reverse complement.
TATGCCCCGATTTGTGCGCCAGTTGGGCGCCGGTTGGGCGCCGGTTGGGCGCCGGTTGGGCGCCGGTTGGGCGCCGGTTGGGCGCCGGTTGGGCCCCGGTTGGGCCCCGGTTGGGCCCCGGTTGGGCCCCGGTTGGGCCCCGGTTGGGCCCCGGTTGGGCCCCGGTTGGCTCCCAGTTGGGCCCCAATTTACCCTGTCAGGAAAATCTGCCCTCACCAAAAGTCTCTAGCCTAACTGCCTTTTTTCGGTCTACTTTCCAGTTTTAAAACTCGTCTCTGACATGAAAGATTGGCTTTCATTTTCTTGCTGCAGAAGTGACCATCCTATAGAATCGTCCCAATTCTTTTAAAATATTTGGAACCCAAGAACATGACAACACAGATACTGACTTTTCATCATTTCTTGTGTGAGCTTAACTTTTTTTTTCAGTCAAGTCCCACTGCGCTGCACCCAGATCTTTCCCCTCCAAACCTTCTGTGTCCATGTATCTGTCCAAATTGTTCTTAAATATCAAAATTGAGCCTGCATTTACCACTTAGCTGGCAGCTCATTCCAAATTCGCACCACTCTCTGCGAGAAGAAATTATCGCTAATGTTCAATTTACACTTCCCCCTTTCACCCTTAACCCATGTTCACTGATTTTTAATCTTTCCTCACCTCAATGGAAAAAGCCTGGCTTGTATTTACTCCATCTATACCCTCATAATTTTGTATACCTCTATCAACTCATCCTTCATGCTTCATGGAATTAAGTTCTAACTTGTTTAAATTTTCCCTGGAACCCAGTTCCTGTATTCTGGGCAACATCCTTGTAAATCTGATCTGCACTCTTTTCACCTTGTTGATATCTTTCCTGTTGTTAAGTGGCCCAGTCTGTGCACAATACTCCAAATTTTACCTCACCAATGTCTCATACAACTTCAACATAACATCCCAACTCTTGTACTCAGTCTTTGGATTTATGAATACCAATATGCCAAAAGCTCTCTTTCTGAACCTATCTACTTGTGATATCACTTTCAAGGACTCAACAGCAATCCTCAAAGCACACCACTGGTCATTGCCAGCAGCCAGGAAGGCAATCATTCAATCATCTACTTAAAAAAAATACACTAAAAAACCTGAGCAGCCTATCCTGAGGATCTGTTGAATAGTTTAAAACATTGCTCCGATCGACAGCGACAGATAACAAACACAGCAAGATTTATATTGTCTGGAAAGGAAGAGGTAATTCATAGAATAACACCAGTTATATCCCATGAAAGTCATCAATAAATGGTTTCCAGCTTTCTTCAAACTTAGCAGTGGATTCTCAAGACGACTTTTGATGTTTTCGAGATTTAAGAAAGACAACACGAGAAAACTATTGATATAATTTAAGAGAATCAGTGTCTTTCCATTTAAGTAAAATGGCTCTTCCAGCTAATAGAGTAGAAAAAGCAACCACTCGTTATTGCAGAAGGAGATAAACAACTAAAATTCAAAAAAAAGAGCAGTTCAGGGATCAGGTTGTAATTGAAAAACCAGAATCATTGATTGAGTTGAAAAAAAAATTTGCATAATTTTTATATATTTTATAACATGACCAAAACCTATGAGTCAATGAAGCCACTTCAATATTGCATCCGTCACAAGTGGAGATTGTATTAGGAAAAATGCAAGCTAGTTTATCTTTGGACATAGAAGCTCTATGAACTAGTTTCAGCTGTGTTAAAGTATGATGTGCACAAAGTGAGGAAGAATTAACTAGTCTTGTAATTCTTCCCCATATTTCAGGAGGTAATGTTACTTTCAAAAATTGATAAGAAGTATGAAAAAACATGGTGTAAGTCAAAAGCCAAGTACCAGGGATGCTGGAAATCTGTCATAAAAGGAGAAATCACTCATGATTCTCAGCAAGTCAGTCTGCATTTGTAGAGATAAAAACAGAAATAACATTTCATTTTGATAACCTTGCATTAGAGGTGGAATGTGGTGATGGCTTGTGGTAAAATTAAACAAAATTTACTTTATTTCTTTGTATAATTGTCGAATGTTTTTTGGACATCTTTTTCAGGTTAAAAAAAAGTGGGGGTGGGTTCAGGTCGAACTTTACATATGTTGAACTTTGGACCTCAGTAAGATGCAGATTTTTTTAGGAGATCAGAATGGTAATAATCGATTATTCCCATCAACTGCTCGCAAAGAGTTCAGATAGGCAGGAAGTTGGGTTGAGGATCCTCGATCGGGAGCTTGGATGGGCTGGGGTGAGGATCAGCAGTCGGGAGCCTGGATGTGTGGCGGTCAGGTCCAAAAATATGGGTGTTGACTTTTACATGGTATTGATGATTATACTAGTACATATTGTTATGATCCCAGAGGACCCCAATACCCATCAGCAATAGATGTTCACCAAGACAAAAGGTTTTTTTCAACAAAAGTTGCTTTTAATTATATTTAAACATGAAAATAGAATCAAACTTTAACTTCTCACTATCGTATTATTTAATCCCCTTCTAATTCTATGCGCAAGTGTATTTGATGTGTGTTAAGTTTTTAAAAGTTTTCTGTTTCACAGTCCAATCTCACTTGTTTCCTTCAAGTTCCCTGGTTGCAGGCAATACTTAGTGTGCACAGAATTTAAAATGTATGAAGTTCACTCTGATTTGGTGCTTGAAAGGTAAATGGTTACCACTCAGGAAGGTTCTTGTTGGTTTTCAGAGAGATTTGCTGTTCCTTTTTAATGAGCCACTTCAATGTCCACTTCAAATGAAATTTGCCCCTTCAGGGTTTTCCAGATGATAACCTTTTTCCTTCAGGTCACCACAGAGTTCCTTTTAATTTCTCTTATTCCAGGTAAAACATTAGACAGCCAGTGCTCTCCTCTTGCATTAACCACAAGGGCTTTGATCAGGGTGAATCAAGCACTTACAACCTGTCATTTGGAAGCTTGTTCAGTTTCAGTCCGAGCTGCTGTTGTTGGCTGTAACACTAGAAATGCTCACACTCTTGCGCTCACTCGCTCGCAAGGTCTCTTCCAGACAGCAGTGGCTCCGACATGCTTTTCCATCTGTTGCCTTTTGCAAACAACAATCCATTAAATTCCTCAAAGTTGCTGTGCAAGTTGATAAGTTGACAAAAACATGCTTTGGTCATTATTGACGGGGGAATGCTTTCAAGATCTGCAAGGTAATATTGAATTGTTAATTCATAGAATAACAATAGTTATATCCCATGAAAGTCATCAAAAAATTGTTTCCAGCTTTCTTCAAACTTAGCAGTGGTTTCTCAAGACAACTTCTGATGTTTTCGAGATTTAAGAAAGACAACTTGAGAAAACTATTGATATAATGTAGGAGAATCAGTGTCTTTCCATTTAAGTAAAATGGCTCTTCCAGCTAATAGAGTAGAAAAAGCTACCACTCGATTATGCAGAAGTAGATAAACAACTAAAATCCAATAAAAGAGCAGTTGAGTGGTCAGGTTGTAATTGAAAAACCAGAATCATTGATTGAGTTGAAAAACAATATTTCCATAATTTTTATAACATTGAACATTATCAAAACCTATGAGTCAATGAAGCCACTTCAATATTGCATCTGTCACAAGTGGAGATTGTATGAGGAAAAATGCAAGCTAGTTTATCTTTAGACATATAAGCTCTATGAACTATTTTCAGCTGTATTAAAGAATGATGTGCACAAAGTGAAGAGGTAGTAACTAGTCTGGTAATTCTTCCCCATATTTCAGCAGGTAATGTTACTTTCAAAAATTGATAAGAATTATGAAGAAACATGGTGTAAGTCAAAAGCCAAGTACCAGGGATGCTGGAAATCTGTCATAAAAGCAGAAATCACTCATGATTCTCAGCAAGTCAGTCTGCATTTGAAGAGATAAAAACAGAAATTACATTTCATTTTGATAACCGTGCATTAGAGGTTGTATGTTATGATGGTTTGTGCTAAAATTCAACGATATTTACTTTATTTATTTGTATAATTGTCGAATGTTTTTTGGACCACATTTTCAGGTTAAAAAAAGTGGGGGTGTGTTCAGGTCAAACTTCACATATGTTGAAGTTTGTACCTCAGTAAGATTAAGATTTTTTTTTAGGACATCAGAATGGTAATAATTGATTATTCCCATCAACTGCTCGCAAAGAGTTCAGATTGGCAGGAGGATGGTTTGAGGACCCTCGATCGGGAGTTTGGATGAGCTGGGGTGGGGATCAGCAGTCGGGAGCTTGGATGTGTGGGCGGTCAGGTCCAAAAATATGTGTGTTGATTTTTACATGGTATCGATGATGACACTAGTACATATTGTTATGAGCCCAGAGGACCCCAAAACCCATCAGCAATAGATGTTCACCAAGACAAAAGGTTTCTTCAACAAAAGTTGCTTTTAATTATATTTAAACATGAAAATAGAATCAGACTTTAACTTCTCACTATGGACTTATTTAATCCCCTTCTAATTCTAAGCGCAAGTGTATTTAATGTGTGTGTTAGTTTTTTTAAAGTTTTTTGTTTTACAGTCCAATCTCACTTCTTTCCTTCAAGTTCCCTGGTTGCAGGCAATTCTTAGTGTGCACAGAATTTAAAATGTATAAAGTTCACGTGGCTTTGGTGCTTGAAAGGTAAATGGTTACCACTCAGGAAGATTCTTGTTGGTTTTCAGAGAGATTTGTTGTTCCTTTTTAATCAGCCACTTCAATGTCCACTTCAAATGAAACTTGCCCCTTCAGGGTTTTCCATATGATAACCTTTTTCCTTCAGGTCACCACAGAGTTCCTTTTAATTTCTCTTATTCCAGGTAAAACATTAGACAGCCAGTGCTCTCCTCTTGCATTAACCACAAGGGCTTTGATCAGGGTGAATCAAGCACTTACAACCTGTCATTTGGAAGCTTGTTCTGTTTCAGTCCGAGCTGCTGTTGTTGGCTGTAACACTAGAAATGATGACATTCTTGCGCTCACTCTCTCACAAGCACTCTTCCAGACAGCAGTGGCTCCGACATGCTTTTTCATCTGTTGCCTTTTGCAAACAACAATCCATTAAATTCCTCAAAGTTGCTGTAGAAGTTGATAAGTTGACAAAAAAATGTTTTGGTCATTATAGAGGGGGGAATGCTTTCAAGATCTGCAAGGTAATATTGCAGTGATATAAAGCTCTGGTTAAACCCCATTTAGAGCATTGTGTACAGTTATGATCACCTTATGATAGGAAGGATGCAAATGTTTGGGATAAGGTGCAGAGCAGATTTACCCAGATGCTGCCTGGAGTACAGTCCATGTGCTGTGGAGAAAGGTTGAGTGAGCTAAGGCTTATCTCTTTGGAGCAATAGAGAATGAGGGTGACTTAATTGAGGTGAATAAGTTTTTAAAAGAAGAAATGTTTTTATAGACACAGCACCATAACAAGCACTTCTGGCTACAAACCTGCACCACCGAAATGTGACCAATTATTCCACTATGCTCATATGCCTACAGTATGGTAACAGGCCATATTGCCCAACAAGTTTGTGCTGCTGAACTTTTGCCCAATTTATGCCAAATTTATGTCCGATTTATGCCCCGATTTAGGCCCCGATTTAGGCCCCGATTTAGGCCCCGATTTAGGCCCCGATTTAGGCCCCCATTTAGGCCCCCATTTAGGCCCCCATTTAGGCCCCGATTTAGGCCCCGATTTAGGCCCCAGGTATGCCCCAATTAAGGCCCCAATTATGCCCCAATTAACCCTGTCAGAGAAATCTGCCCTCACCAAAAGTCTCTAGCCTAACAGCCTTTTTTCGGTCTACTTTCCAGTTTTAAAACTGGTCTCTGACATGAAAGATTTGCTTTCATTTTCTTGCTGCAGAAGTGACCATCCTATAGAATCGTCCCAATTCTTTTAAAATATTTGGAACCCAAGAACATGACAACACAGATACTGACCTTTCATCATTTCTTGTGTGAGCTTAACTTTTTTCTGTCAAGTCCCACTGAGCTGCACCCGGATCTTTCCCCTCCAAACCTTCTGTGTTCATGTATCTGTCCAAATGTTTCTTAAATATCAAAATTGAGCCTTCATTTACCACTCAGCTGGCAGCTCATTCCACATTTGCACCACCCTCTGCGATAATATATTATCGCTAATGTTCAATTTAAAATTCCCCCTTTCACCCTTAACGCATGTTCACTGATTTTTAATCTTTCCTCACCTCAATGGAAAAAGCCTGGCTTGTATTTACTCCATCTTTACCCTCATAATTTTGTATACCTCTATCAACTCATCCTTCATGCTTCAGGGAATTAAATTCTAACTTGTTTAACCTTTCCCTGCAACCCAGTTCCTGAAGTCTGCGCAACATCCTTGTAAATCTGCACTGTACTCTTTTCACCTTGTTGATATCTTTCCTGTAGTTATGTGGCCCAATCTGTGCACAATACTCCAAATTTTGCCTCACCAATGTCTCATACAACTTCAACATAACATCCCAACTCTTGTAGTCAGTCTTTGGATTTATGAATACCAATATGCCAAAAGCTCTCTTTCTGACCCTATCTACTTGTGATATCACTTTCAAGGACTCAGCAGCAATCCTAAAAGCACACCACTGATCATTGCCAGCAGCCAGGAAGGCAATCATTCACTCATCTACTTAAAAAATTACACTAAAAACCTGAGCAGCCTATCCTGAGGATCTGTTGAATACTTTAAAACATTGCTCCAGTCTACACAGACAGATAACAAACACAGCAAGAATTGTATTGTCTGGAAAGGAAGAGTTAATTCATAGAATAACAACAGTTATATCCCATGAAAGTCATCAAAAATTGTTTCCAGCTTTCTTCAAACTTAGCAGTGGATTCTCAAGACGACTTCTGATGTTTTCGAGATTTAAGAAAGACAACACGAGAAAACTTTTGATATAATGTAGGAGAATCAGTGTCTTTCCATTTAAGTAAAATGGCTCTTCCAGCTAATAGTGTAGAAAAAGCTACCACTCGATTATGCAGAAGTAGATAAACAACTAAAATCCAAAAAAAGAGCAGTTGAGGGGTCAGGTTGTAATTAAAAAACCAGAATCATTGATTGAGTTGAAAAACAATATTTCCATAATTTTTATAACATTGAACATGATCAAAACCTATGAGTCAATGAAGCCACTTCAATATTGCATCTGTCACAAGTGGAGTTTGTATGACGAAAAATTAAAGCTAGTTTATCTTTAGACATATAAGCTCTATGAACTATTTTCAGCTGTATTAAAGAATGATGTGCACAAAGTGAAGAGGTAGTAACTAGTCTGGTAATTCTTCCCCATATTTCAGCAGTTAATGTTACTTTCAAAAATTGATAAGAATTATGAAGAAACATGGTGTAAGTCAAAAGCCAAGTACCAGGGATGCTGGAAATCTGTCATAAAAGCAGAAATCACTCATGGTTCTCAGCAAGTCAGTCTGCATTTGAAGAGATAAAAACAGAAATAACATTTCATTTTGATAACCGTGCATTAGAGGTTGTATGTTGTGATGGTTTGTGCTAAAATTCAATGATATTTACCTTATTTATTTGTATAATTGTCGAATGTTTTTTTGGACCACATTTTCAGGTTAAAAAAAGTGGGGGTGTGTTCAGGTCAAACTTTACATATGTTGAAGTTTGTACCTCAGTAAGATTAAGATTTTTTTTAGGAGATCAGAATGGTAATAATTGATTATTCCCATCAACTGCTCGCAAAGAGTTCAGATAGGCAGGAAGTTGGTTTGAGGATCCTCGATCGGGAGTTTGGATGAGCTGGGGTGAGGATCAGCAGTCGGGAGCTTGGATGTGTGGGCGGTCAGGTCCAAAAATATGGGTGTTGACTTTTACATGGTATCGATGATGACACTAGTACATATTGTTATGAGCCCAGAGGACCCCAAAACCCATCAGCAATAGATGTTCACCAAGACAAAAGGTTTCTTCAACAAAAGTTGCTTTTAATTATATTTAAACATGAAAATAGAATCAAACTTTAACTTCTCACTATGCACTTATTTAATCCCCTTCTAATTCTAAGCGCAAGTGTATTTAATGTGTGTGTTAGTTTTTTAAAGTTTTTTGTTTTACAGTCCAATCTCACTTCTTTCCTTCAAGTTCCCTGGTTACAGACAATTCTTAGTGTGCACAGAATTTAAAATGTATAATGTTCACGTGGCTTTGGTGCTTGAAAGGTAAATGGTTACCACTCAGGAAGATTCTTGTTGGTTTTCAGAGAGATTTGTTGTTCCTTTTTAATCAGCCACTTCAATGTCCACTTCAAATGAAACTTGCCCCTTCAGGGTTTTCCATATGATAACCTTTTTCCTTCAGGTCACCAAAGACTTCCTTTTAATTTCTCTTATTCCAGGTAAAACATTAGACAGCCAATGCTCTCCTCTTGCATTAACCACAAGGGCTTTGATCAGGGTGAATCAAGCACTTACAACCTGTCATTTGGAAGCTTGTTCTGTTTCAGTCCGAGCTGCTGTTGTTTGCTGTAACACTAGAAATGATCGCACTCTTGCGCTCACTAGCTCACAAGCACTCTTCCAGACAGCAGTGATTCCGACATGCTTTTTCATCTGTTGCCTTTTGCAAACAACAATCCATTAAATTCCTCAAAGTTGCTATGCAAGTTGATAAGTTGACAAAAAAATGTTTTGGTAATTAAAGAGGGGGGAATGCTTTCAAGATCTGCAAGGTAATATTGCAGTTATATAAAGCTGTGGTTAAACACCACTTAGAGCATTGTGTACAGTTCTGATCACCTTGTTATTGGAATGATGCAAATGTTTGGGATAAAGTGCAGAGCAGATTTACCAGGATGATGCCTGGAGTACAGTCCATGTGCTATGGAGAAAGGTTGAGTGAGCTCAGGCTTATCCCTTTGGAGCAATAGAGAATGAGGGTGACTTAATTGAGGTGAATAAGTTTTTAAATGAAGAAATATTTTTATAGACACAGCACCATAACAAGCACTTCTGGCTACAAACCTGCACCACCAAAATGAGACCAATTATTCCACTATGCCCAAACGCCTACAGTATGGTAACAGGCCATTTTGCCCAACAAGTTTATGCTACCGAATTTATGCCCGATTGATGCCCCGATTGACGCCCCGATTGACGCCCCGATTGACGCCCCGATTGACGCCCCGATTGACGCCCCGATTGACGCCCCGATTGACGCCCCAGCTACGCCCCAGCTACGCTCTAATTACGGCCGAATTTACCCTGTCAGAGAAATCTGCCCTCAACAAAAGTCTCTAGCCTAACTGCCTTTTTTTGGTCTATTTTCCAGTTTGTAAACTGGTCTCTGACATGAAAGATTGGCTTTCCTTCTCTTTCTGCAGAAGTGACCATCCTATTGAATTGTTATAATTCTTTTAAAATATTTGGGATCCAAGAACATGAAAACACAGATACTGACCTTTCATAATTTCTAGTGTGTGATTAATTTTTTTCTGTCAAGTCCCACTGAGCTGCACCCAGATCTTTCCCCTCCAAAGCTTTTGTGTCCATGTATGTGTCCAAATTTTTCTTAAATATCAAAATTGAGCCTACATTTACCACTTAGCTGGCAGCTCATTCCACATTCCCACCACTGTCGCGAGAAGAAATTATCCCTAATGTTCAATTTAAACTTCCCCCTTTCACCCTTAAACCATGTTCACTGATTTTTAGTCTTTCCTAACCTCAATGGAAAAAGCCTGGCTTGTATTTACACCATCTTTACCCTCATAATTTTGTATACCTCTATCAACTCATCCCTCATGCTTCAGGGAATAAAGTTTTAAGTTGTTTAACCTATCCCTGCAACCCAGTTCCTGAAGTCTGCGCAACATCCTTGTAAATCTGCACTGTACTCTTTTCACCTTGTTGATAGCTTTCCTGTAGTTATGTGGCCCAATCTGTGCACAATACTCCAAATTTTGCCTGACCAATGTCTCATACAACTTCAACATAACATCCCAACTCTTGTACTCAGTCTTTGGATTTATGAATACCAATATGCCAAAAGCTCTCTTTCTGACCCTATCTACTTGTGATATCACTTTCAAGGACTCAGCAGCAATCCTCAAAGCACACCACTGGTCATTGCCAGCAGCCAGGAAGGCAATCATTCACTCATCTACAAAAAATAAATACACTAAAAAAACCTGAGCAGCCTATCCTGAGGATCTGTTGAATAGTTTAAAACATTGCTCCGGACTACACCGACAGATAACAAACACAGCAAGATGCATAACATATGCAGACACATTCACCAAACAATACCTATATAATACAAAATTAACAGGAAAATAGCTTGAGGTTAATTGAACAAAAGTGTGTACAAATGAAGCATGTTCATGAAATCTATAGATTTAAAGATAAGTGAAAATTAAAGAAAAATAGAAATGGATCAGAGGAAAAAATAATTGAGAGAATTCTTGATTTATCCATCAAGAATGATTTTTAGAGTTCCCAGTTCTGCTAAAGGTATGCATTTAGATTTTCTTTGTCATATAAATGGTCCATCTAAGAAACTGGCACATTTGTAGTAAATGATAAATTGGACTGTAGATTTTGTAAATTTGAAATAACATCAGGAAGGTAAAACGATTTGGCAAGGTATGTTTAGTGCCTAATCTTACTGCAATGTGCCTGAGGAGAAAAGAACAATTTTATACACTATAAATGGTGTCAAAAATAGTGTGTCCCAATAGAAAGTCATAAAATATCCAGAAATTCTTGCAGATATCAAATGTTAATCCACTGAAGAATATGGGTTCTGTTGTATATTTTGTTCCGAAGACACACAGTATTAATGCAGTTGCAATGAGCACAAAATAGTTTAATTCTATGATTGAATATTTGATGCATTATAACTATACAGGAAATGAGATGACGGGACAATGATTATATGGCTTCCTGAACACTTTTGTCTGTAGTTTATTGATTTTGGGCTGCTGACCATGGAAATCAACTCAACATTTTCCTGTTATTTGTAACCTATTTTGGGGATTTCTTGTCATATTTTACATCTACTAGTTTATTGTCCACAAAGCATGGTGTTTTGGTCAGTCCAAGCAGACCTGGACATGCACAGTGCAGGTAACTATGCAAATGTTGTCTTAGGCCTGCGCATGCTTGGAATTGATGGATACAGACATGCTTTAAAATCAGCTCATGTATCCAGATGCTGGGCATTATACTGATCTAGATTGGATGCACATGCTCTTCAGGCAATAGCATGGTGAGGGCACTTAATAATAGCATTTATTGTCTTCAGGAAGATTTGATTCAGCAGGAATGTCTCGTCAATGTTGCAACAGCTGTGATGCATTCTGTTACATTTCTGCCATGTATATGCTTCAGGCTCAAAGACGCAGCATGACTGCTCTTATGAAGAAAGCCTATGAGCTCTGCTTTGGTTGTCAAAATGGTGACCAAGTCAAACCCTGGGGTCCTCCCATTTGTTGTGCAACATATAACAGTCAACCTGAGAGCTTGCCTTAGAAGTACTTGCAAGTCAAGGTCATTTGTAGTTCTAATGATAGAGCAAGAACAGAGAAGTTTTACTGATGTCTGACCAAAATATTTGGCTTCCTTACAAAAAAAATAAGAAAATTTGGACATTCATTTTGCATCTAACCCAAGGTGGAAAATTAATCTCTGACTCTCTCTTGTGATTAGATGATCAGCAATTCCTAATCACCACATCCCCTTTTCTTAAGATGTTCAATCTAGCAATATTACACAGTAATACAGTATTCATTTCAATTTAAACACAAACACAAACATCAACATATCAAACTTTTAAACTATGCAGTTCTTTTTATTTTCGAGATTCAGCCTGTTGGGTGCTTTAATAATGTGTGTGGATCTTCTCAACACAGGTGCCTGTGTCGGATGTGTTGGTCCACTGCTATCTAGCTCTGCTGGTGATCCTTCTGTTGCTGTGCAGGCTGGATCTTCTACATTTGTCTGTTCTTGCAGTGTCACTTGGGTTTTCAGCAGGCTCTTTCAACTCCTCCTCAGTATTTGACCATCCTCTATTTTAACAGTATTGGTTCTTGGATTTACTTTCTCCAGAACAGTGGCCTTCTCATCTGAGATGTTGGAATCTCCAAGTTTCTCTGTGTCATGTTGTTGACATCCTTCCTATATTTCGGCAACCAAAACTGCACACAATATTCCAAATTTGGCCTTACCAGGGAATGATATACCAGAATTCCTAAATCCCTTTCTTCAACTGCAGTCCTCAATTGTCTACCATTTAACATGTATGAACATGGCTGAGTATTCCTACCAAAATGTAGCACCTCACACTTATCTTTATTAACCTCCACCTGCCATCTTTCTGCCCACTCTTCTAAATGGCCTATATTGCATTGCAAGCTTCGAAAACCTTCCTTAGTGTCCCCAACACCACCAATCTTAGTATCATCTGCTTACTTACTAATTATATTTATACCCTATCATCCAGATCATTAATATATATGACAAACAACAATGGACCCAGTACTGATCACTGAGGCATTCCACTAGACACCGGCCTCCAATTTGACAAACAATTTTCCACCACTATTCTCTGGCATCTCCCACACAATCATTGTTGAATCCATTTCACTACTTCAACATTAATACCTAATGCATGAACCTTCCTAATTAACCTCTTATGCAGAACCCTGTTAAAGGGCTTACTAACGTCCACATAGAAAACATCTACAGTTTTCCCTTCATCAACCTTCTTCGTATCAGCCTCAAAATATTATATAAGCTTTGTTAAACATGATCTACCATGCATGAAACCATGTTGACTACTCCTAATCAGTCCCTGTCTATCCAAATAATTTTATATTCCACCTCTAAGAACACTCTCCATTTATGTACCTACCACTGATGTCAGACTCATGGGCCTATAATTATCCAGTTTACTGTTAGGTCCTTTTGTTTAAACAGTGGAAAAACATGAGCAACCCTCCAATCCTCTGACATCTCCCTCATGGCTACTGACATTTTAAATATTTCTTAAATAGCCCCCACTATTTCTTCATTAACCTCCGTCAAGGTTCTAGAGAATATCTTATCAGTGATTTAGCCACCTTTATTCTCTTTAAAATAGACTCAATATTCCTTTCCTTCGTGAATAATGAAGAAAAACATTTAAAATTTCCCCTGTCTCTTCTGACTCCTCACATCGCCTACCCCTCTGATCCTCAAGGGGCCCAATTTTATCGCTCACTATTCTTTTACTTTTAATGTACCTGTAGAAACCCTTTGGATGTATTTTTACCTTGCCTGCCTTCTCCAGCCTCTCCTTTTAATGTAAACCTATAATTGAAGTGAATCTTTTCTGCACCAGTTGAAGCATGACGTCCCTGCCCCTGTACTCAGTGGCCTAACCGGAGAATGCAAGTTGCTAAATGCCTTCTTCATCAGACTTTCTACTTGTCTCTTCACTTTTGTGGAACTATGTACATGCACTGTCTCATGTCTCTGCACTCTAACACTTTGCAGAGCCCAGTCGTTCACAATAATGCAGTAATTAAGTTCGCGGACAAATAATATAGAGGCACATGTAAAGACTAAATTGGGGGAAAAAAAACAATAGACATTAGTCATGATGAGGCCAGAATCATTCATTATTATGAGCACCTATTGGGTTAGTAATGTCATTCAGGGCGGAAATCTGCCATACTTATTTGTTCAGGTTTATATATTAATAACGCTAAAGAAATTTGGTGACATCATTTTGGGATTGGCAATTATTGCTGGACTTGCCAATGTTGCTGAGGTTTAGTTCTTCTTCAAGACTTAACAATTACAGGGGTGTGGCCTGATGGCAAAGGAAGAAGAGGTGTAATTCCGTCTTCCCCCAGTTGGACTGATAAATACCCGAATTAAAATACTTAAAAAGTCTGAAATGTCTGCTCAGAAGTTGTCTGAATGTTAAACGATTACAATGGCTGCCAATACAAAGAAGTCAAAAACACAGACTGAGAAGAAACTTTCATTTAAAAGTATGGAAGAAATGAGGCCTACTTACCAAGTAGAAACCACGGAATCGCTTGAACAGCTACCTAAACAACAACGTGTACCATCTCGGCTAAGTATTACCCCCGGCGCCCTCGAAAGATGGCACCAGGTTTCCGATTTTTTTTCTTCCTTTCAAGATCAGTGCGCCCGCAATGTCGGGTGCGCTGGAGAAGTGCCAGAATTGATCGAGTCGCCCCCAAAGCGTGATATCGCTGTGGGACAACGCAGAGGCCCGAGGCAACATGTCAGAAGACGCGTCTGCGTGGGCCTCAGCGCTGCCAGGCATGCGCGGTGCGTGAAGTGTATGTGAATTATTAGACTTTGTTGGGGAAGTCAGTCAGCAATGCTCTGAGTATACTTGGTCTGGTTCTGCAGGAATGCAGACCAGAAGTTACAAGAACAACTGAATTAAAAGAACAACATTTTAAAGCCTTGTCTCAAACTGAACAAACAGGAGAAGAAATACTGACTGCTGCTGAAGGGAAAGAAGGTCGGCCTCGTGGTGAAACTAGTGATACTACTTTTGATGCTGTATTTACAATTTTGAAATTGATAGATCATCAAATGGGTAACAGGTCAACACAAATGTCTACTTCGATTGGTCATGGATTTATGAATATTACTGAAAAAATGAAGAGTATTTGTGAAGAAGTTTCTGTTAAGAAAGATATCTCTGTTGTCAAAGCTGATGTCAATAGGTGCTTGAATAGAGTGACTATAGTTCAAGATAATTTTTAAAAGATAGAATGTGCCTTTCAAGTTTGTAAAGAACAAGTGGTCTGAAATAAAGAAAATATAGAAAAATTGGGAGATTCTTTTTTCAGATGGGAAATTCAGAAGAAGGACTTGTTGAAGAAAATAGACTCTTTGGAAAATCAAAGTTGCTGGAATAATGTTAAAATAGTGATAATTCCTGAAGGAATTGAAGGTCTGGATCCAATAATTTTTTTTTTAATGGTTTCCCGAAGCATTAGGATTGGCATTTTTTCCAGAAGGTTTGGAATTAGATAGAGCACATAGGGATCTACAAAGGAAACCATGCTTGGGTCAACCTCCAAGAGCAGTTTTGATTCATTGTCTACGCTACCAAGATAGGGAAAGTATATTGAAAGTTGCAGTTCAAAATGCAGGTAGATATCAATCCTCATTGATGGTACAAGGAAACAAGGTTTTCTTCTACCCAGATTTAAGTCAAGAAATTATTAAAAGGTGTAAAGAATTTAATTCTGCTAAGGAAGTGCTTTGGCGGAAGGGTTATAAATTTTCTTTTAGATACCCTGCAGTTTTGAAGATCTTGTATGGGAATTTCCAATCACTGTTCTTTGAGAGAGATCA
Organism: Narcine bancroftii; assembly: GCF_036971445.1. Taxonomy (NCBI): domain Eukaryota; kingdom Metazoa; phylum Chordata; class Chondrichthyes; order Torpediniformes; family Narcinidae; genus Narcine; species Narcine bancroftii. The sequence goes on along the minus strand of NC_091469.1, from coordinate 217,023,481 downwards.
CGATGCTGTAATTTTTGCCAATTCTTTCCTAGACAGGGCTACTGAAAGGCATTCTTCGCCTAAAAGGCAGATAACCGATGAGAAGAATGGAAATGGGAATGGGAAGGCATCTCTGACTAACATGTCAAAATGTTTGATTGATATTGATGATCCGGAGCAAGTTTTGGGTCTGAAATCATAAGGGTTGTGAGCTGATTAAGACTTATAATTTTGTAAGTCCGGTTGGGGGGGATGGAGCTTGCTGAAGATTTCAGAAGTTTTCCGCCACTAGTGGAAGGGATATTATTTCTTTCCACACCCAGTTAAGTGGGGAGTTACAACCTTTGTAGTATTTATACAAAACAAATACTTTTTTCTAGTGCTAGTTTTACTTTGTTAAAGAGGGGTTGATTGATTCTTTAATTTATATTATATTTCAAGGGGAGCTTTAAATTTTATTATTGGAGAAGGGCAGGGGTCTTTTTTTTGTTGTGAATGGAAGGAATAGAAAAAGGGGATTCTGAATTTCTTTTTACTTTATTTTGATAATAATGTCCAACCAGAATTTTGCAATGTTTAATGTGCAGGGTTTAAATAACCCAATTAAATGAAAATTAGTTTTACTTTATATAAAAAAGATGAAAATTGATATTGCTTTTCTACAGGAAACGCATTTAACTGAAAGAGAACATTTGAAATTAAAGAGAGATTGGGCCGGTCACGTATTTTCATCTTCTTTTAATTCGAAAATGAGAGGATGGCGATTCTGATCCATAAGAAGATAGCATTTGAATTTGAATCTTCGTTGGAATCTGCTGGGGGAATTTTAATGATTAATTGTAACCTTTACACGGAAGCATGGTCTTTGCTGAATGTGTACGCTCCTTATGTTGATGAGGAACAATTTATGTCTGAAGCTTTTCTAACTTTAAGTCAAGCTGAAGAAAATATTTTGATTGGGGGAGAATTTAATTGTGCCAAAATGTTTGGCCTGGAAGTCAGCCTGAAGAAAACTGAGGTCCAACATCAGCCAGATCCCCAACATGACTACCAGCCCCCCCACCACATCTCCATCGGGCACACAAAACTCAAAACGGTCAACCAGTTTACCTATCTCGGCAGCACCATTTCATCAGATGCAAGATTCGACAATGAGATAGACAACAGACTCGCCAAGGCAAATAGTGCCTTTGGAAAACTGCACAAAAGAGTCTGGAAAAACAACCAACTGACAAACCTCACAAAGATAAGCGTATACAGAGCCGTTGTCATACCCACACTCCTGTTCGGCTCCGAATCATGGGTCCTCTACCGGCACCACCTACGGCTCCTAGAACGCTTCCACCAGCGTTGTCTCCGCTCCATCCTCAATATCCATTGGAGCGCTCACACCCCTAACGTCGAGGTACTCGAGATGGCAGAGGTCGACAGCATCGAGTCCACGCTGCTGAAGATCCAGCTGCGCTGGATGGGTCACGTCTCCAGAATGGAGGACCATCGCCTTCCCAAGATCGTATTATATGGCGAGCTCTCCACTGGCCACCGTGACAGAGGTGCACCAAAGAAAAGGTACAAGGACTGCCTAAAGAAATCTCTTGGTGCCTGCCACATTGACCACCGCCAGTGGGCTGATAACGCCTCAAACCGTGCATCTTGGCGCCTCACAGTTTGGCGGGCAGCAGCCTCCTTTGAAGAAGACCGCAGAGCCCACCTCACTGACAAAAGGCAAAGGAGGAAAAACCCAACACCCAACCCCAACCAACCAATTTTCCCTTGCAACCGCTGCAATCGTGTCTGCCTGTCCCGCATCGGACTGGTCAGCCACAAACGAGCCTGCAGCTGACGTGGACTTTTTACCCCCTCCATAAATCTTCGTCCGCGAAGCCAAGCCAAAGAAAGAAAAGAAGAACTGAAAAAAAAACGGAATTTGTAAAATTTATTAAGGATCAAATTTCTTATTTTTTTGATCTGAATAGGAATAAAGTTCAAAGCAATTTTACTCTATGGGATGCTTTGAAGGCATTTTTACATGGTCAAATTATTAGTTACGCAACAAAGGAAAAGAAGAAGTTTTTGGCAGAGACTTGGTCTTTGGAGAAACAGCTGATTTGGAAAAAGAATTCCAGAGGAATTGTACAGAGGATAATAAGGCAGTTTTGACAAAACTGAAGTTAGGATATAATACATTACAAACATATCTGTTTGAACGTCTGATTCAAAGATCTAAACAGCGCTATTATGATTTAGGGATAGAGCCCATAAAGTTTTGGCCTGGCAATTGAAAACAGAACAGATATCAAGAACTATTAATGCTGTGAGGAAAGATAATTCAGTTACTTTTAAACCTCAGGAGATCAATGACCAATTTTTTTATCATTTTATCAGAAATTATGTACTTCTGAGGGAGTTTGAGATGACAGATTGATTGAATCTTTTTTGTCAGAATTAAATTTGCCAATATTAGGGGAAGATGATGTGAGGAAATTAGATTCTCCTTTTTCAGATTTAGAAATAAAGGATGTTATTCAACAAATGCCTAATGGGAAATCTCCAGGAGATGATGGGTTTACTGTTGATTTTATAAAGCTTTTTATGATGACCTGTCCTCTTTGTTTTTGGACGTTCTTCATCAGGTAACTCAAGAACAAGCCCGACCAGACTTGTGTTTAAGTGCAGTAATAACAGTTATACCAAAAAAAGACAGAGGTTCTTTGAAAGTGGCTTCATATCGACCAATTTCTTTATTGAATGTCGATTATAAAATAATAGTGAAATTAATGCCCAATAGATTTGCAAAGTATTTACCACAATTGGTACATGCTGATCAGGCTGTTTTTTTTCATAAAATGGGTGTGCCTCTGACAATATACTTGGAGCGATTTCATTGATTAATGCTTCACGACAGCGACCTGACCTATCAATGGTTGTTGGACTAGATGATGAGAAAGATTTTGATAGGGTCAAATGGAATTTTTTATTTATCATTTTTGAAGAGAATTGAAAATTTATAAGTTGATGAAATTTGAGACTATGATTTTTCATTTTTTGGATAAGGGTTTTATTTCAGAGATATATGCCTTGTTACAAGACACTATGGAAGAAATAAACTTAGATAAATCTTGGATTAAATGGGAAAGTGATTTAACTTGTGATATTGACCAGACTCACTGGGAGAGGATGTGTTTGGAAGGTGTGAATCAATTGCTTAATGTAAGATATAGTATGATTAACGATAATTTTTTGAATCAATTATATCTAACTCCTGAGAAATTGAGGAAATATTGATTGAGTAATTCAGAGTTGTGTTTTAGATGTGGATTATGTGTTGGAACTTTTTTACACTCGGTCTGGCTTTGTGATAAAGTTCAATCGTTCTGGGATAAAATTAGGGATTTTCTTCAATATTTGTTTAAAATTCAATTTTTATTTAGATCCCAAAATTTTCTTGCTGTGTGGAATTGTTCCGTTTTTGGACTTGGGGTGAGATAAGTTTCAGATAGCCATTTTGCATTTAGCATTGACGGTGGCACGTAAATGTATTGCAATTTCTTGGAAAGATGAAGTTGAGATAAATGTAAATCGTTGGCATAATGAGTTGAAGTCTTGTATTTATATGGAAAAAATAACTTATAATTTACATGATAATTTTGATTTTTTGTCATGAAGATGTGGTCACCTTATTTGAGATGTATGAACTTAGTAATATCTTATATTGTGAAAAATGTTTTTGCTTCCCTTGTGGGGTCTCTTGAGGGAGGTGGGGAAGGGATGGGATAGTTGTAGTTTTACTTTTAATGTTTATGTTATAGATTTTGATTGTTGGGGGGAGGGAGGGATGGGACAGTTCTAGTTTCAGTTTTAATGTTATGGATTTTGTAAAAGTTTTTGTTTGAAAATTTTTACATTAAATTTAAAAAAAGACTTAACAATTACAAATTGAACTTCATATCCACTGACATCCTATGAACTACAAAGGGTAAAAAAAAAGTATATGCATGGCAGATACAACAGAATATCCCAGATAAATACTTCTAGCACTGAATGCCCAGTGTGTTTAATTTAATGTTGAAAGAATGAAAGATTATGCCTCATGGGCCCTCAAATCAGGTCTGGCATGAGGTAGAACAATAGTTAGTCCTTGGCCTTAACTCTTCTTTCCCTCCTGGTTTACTATCTCAGTTCCCACATTGCTGATTTGAACTTAACTGTGCCACAGAAATGGGTGTCCAAAATCATTACTGGAAGTTTGCCTCGGGTTAGCAATCAATTTTAACAGACTGTGATTGTATTAACAGGTGAAGAGAAATTTGGCAGCCATTTTATATTTGCAGTGAGAAGAGCTGTGAAATGGATAATTGGTGTAACAGATTTCAACAGAGATTTTATTTGAAGGCTGCACCGGTCATTGGAATCAGGTGTCTTAGGCAGTTGGAGTTGAAAAGCTCAGGTCAGCAGGAAGCTGATTGGGCAATAGAGATCAAGTGATCCAGGGAACTTGTGTCACAGGGTGATATTAATTCACTTCAACTCATCAGTGAAGGGAGTAGGTATTACTGATTGGAGTTCCACATAGTACATGCAGCAGTGAGTAGGAAATTTACAATTTTTTTTCTACATTGGCCTTGTAATCACCCATTGCAGAAACTTTAAAAAAATGCATGTTTTTTCCTCAGATATAGGAGCGGGAGCAGTATTGACTGGTTCATTCCTGTTCTCTGTAGCTTGTACCCTGTAATGGTGTTGATTTCCTCCAATTTACTCCAGCATCATAAGGATGTATATCTTGGTATTTATCTATGTTACATTGCTACTGGTGTGGATGGATTCTAGAATCAATGGGTATGTGGGAAAATGGGTTACTGGGTAATTAATGGCAAAATGGAATTAATCTGGCTTGGCACTAACATGTGGAGCTAAATGGTGATTTAAAAAAATCTATATTGTAAGGAAATATGAACAAGATCAAATATAACATCAGGCATTTGGCTCTAAAATGTACTCCTCCTCAATAAAAAGGTACACCTCACAACATTTCTAAATCTTTCCTTCTCACCTACAATCTATGCAGTCTAGATTTAATGCCCAAGTCTGTGGAAAAGACTGACTATTTACCTTATCTGTAACCCTCATGATTTTATGAGCAGTGAGTTTCTCCCCCCCCAACCGCCCCCCCCATAGTTGCCTCCTTCCCAAAATGGAGAAAAATCCCAGTTTATCCAGCCTCTCCCTATAGTTCAAGCTTCCTAGTCCAAGTTATATTCAAGTGACTCTTTTCTACACCAGTTGTCGCATAATATCCCTGTTCCTGTACTCTATGCCCTAATCAGTGAATGCAAGTTGCCTGGTTAACAAAGCCCCTGATTGCACATCAACCATTTCATGTACCACTACTCTTATCACCTCTTCTGGGCAGAAGAGAGAGAAGAGCTGGTCTGGTGCTCATATTCCACCCCATCAGCCTTCATATTCAACAGATCCTTTTCTGCAATTTCTACTACCTTCACAGAATTTCTAGTATCTTCTGGTCTTTCCCAATTTGCAGGGACTGGTCCCTTCGAGGCTCAGTTCCAATCTTCTGTCCCCACCAACCATCTTTCCGTTTGAAAGTGAAGAAGAACCAACTCCTGTCCTTTCACTTTTTCCCTTCCTACTCTCCTGTGGCCCAAAAACAAGTACTTCTAGCTGACGCAGCGGTACACTTGTCCTTTTTCCATTCTTATGAACTGCATTCTGTGTTCATCAAGGTGTCTCCTCCACATTGGAGAAAGAAGAGCTCAGGTGACCTGAGGAGCAGCAGTTTGAATTTTTAAAAAGTGAGTTGACAGCAGCAAGAAGCTGATTGGAAGAAGAGAGGTCAGTTGATCTGAGGATCTGCTGCAGTTAGAATTAAAAAAAAGGCGAGGCGGCAGCAAGAAGCTGACTTTCACTAAAAGTGAGGACAGGCCATTGTCGAAGTGGTAAAGCTTTGGCGAGAGTAGGTCAAAGATGAGGGTTATAATGAGGGTAAGTGAACTGTGTATTACTTTAAATTGTTAATAGACTAGGTAGAATATTTGTAGGAATAGTGCTCGGTGGGAAGTGTAGGATATGAGGTCCCTGGGGAAACTCCGTCTCCCTGATGCCCACATCTGTGCCAGATGTGCTGAGATTTTGCTCCTTGCGGACTGTGTTAAGGAACGGGAGCTGTGGCTTGATGACCAACTGCTCATTAGGGAGGGTGAGGCGATAGTAGACTGGAGCTACAGGAAGTTGGTAGAGTGCACCTCTTTGGCTGTTCCCCTCAGTAACCAGTTTATCTCCCGGGATGGTATTGCCGAGGATGGCCTGACACAGGACAAATGTGGTGACCAGGTCTCTAGCAATGAGTTTGGCACCATGATGCAAAAGGTGAAGAGGCATGCAGTTCTGATCAGCGATTCTATAGTGAGTGTTTGGAGCTCAATGAGGGATCAATGGGCAAAATGGCTGTCTTCATTATCTATAATCCTTTTACAGCTGGAATCGCTCTGTGCTTCCCTGCTTGGCACTGGCATTGGTTCTAGCTGACTGGGTTTATGGATAAGGAATACGGCTATTTTACCCACTCATCCTGAGTGCTGGAACGGGCCTGAAGCAACTAGAATTGGTCTATAGCCTCTGATATTGGTCAGGTCAGTGGTGCCCCCTGGCAAGTGGTGCCCCAGTTTTCCGCCCCACCTCTGGATATGCCTCTGGGATCATCACAAGCTGGGTCCAAGTCAACATTGTTTCCTTAAAGGAAAATTATGCCTGACAAACCTACTACAACTTTTTGAGGAGATAACAGGATAGACTCGGAAGAAGCAGTGTATGTTGTGTACTTGGACTTCAGAAGGCCTTCAACAAGGTGTCACATATGAAACTGCTAAACGAGATGAGAGTTCATGGAATTACAGGAAGGATACTTGGGTGGGTAGAGAATTGACTGATTGGCAGGAAACAGGATATTAAGGGGATCCTATTCGGGTTGGTTGCCTTGGATACATTAGCAGAATGGGCAAGGAGATGGTCTATGAAATGCAATGATTCACTTTGTTAGGCAGACTATAATTTAGATGGAGAGAAAATTCAAAATTCAGAGGACAAATGGTTCTTTGGAGTCCTCATGCAGGATCTCCTTAAGGTTAACCTCCAGGATGAGTCAACAGTGAAGAAGGCAAATGCAATATTAGCATTCATTTCTCGAGGAATAACATATTCCATAGGGCGCAGGTGAGACATTACTTTGAGATTAATGTGCTTAGTTTTGGGTGCCTTATTTGAGAAAGGATGTGCTGCCATTGGAGAGGGTTTAGAGAAGATTTATTAGAATGATACCAGGAATGAAAGGGTGAGCATATGAGGAATGATTGTCAGCTCTTGGACTGGATTCATTGGAGTTGTACATGTTTGGGGGGAGGAGGTGGAGAAATCTCATAGTGGCATTTTGAATGCTGTAAAATCTGGACAGGGTAGAGGTGATACAGTTGTTTGCCATGGTAGGGGAATCTAGGCCACAGTTTCAGGAAAATAGGGCATCAAATTAAAACCGAAGTGCAGAGAAATTCCTTTAGCCAGTGGGTTATGAGTCTGACACTTGTTTCCACAGGTGGCAGTGGAAGCAAGGTGATTGGATGTTTGTAAGACAGAAATTGACAGGTATTTGAATAGTCAGGGCGTCATGTGTTTTGGGTAGAAGATCGGGGAATGGTGCAGAGTGACAAGCATCAGCTCATGATTAAATGGGTCAATTAGTCTTCTTCTGCTCTTGTATCTTGGTGAGAAACCAAAAATTGTGATTGCTCTGTGGAGCACCTGCGTTCTCCACTCAGAGCTGACTCTTCATCGAGACTCCCTGCTGCTAATGAAGAGGTGATCCTTTCTTTTCAAAGGGAGTTCTGGGAGTCTCTATCTCACTGCACCCCGTCTGCATTCCCTGCCAACCTGGCCTCTGTGCTGTTAGCTTGTGCTGCTGCCCGTGCCCCTTCTGCACTTTTTTGCTCTGCCTTTTTAATCTGGAACCTGTCTGCTTTTAGCTCGTACCTTGTCAAAGGGGTCAGGCTTAAAGCATCGGTTATATGTATATCGTTGGACGATGCAGGACCTCCTGAGTTTTTTTAAGCAATTGGTATGAACTTCAATTGCAGCAACTGCTGACTATCCTGTTTCATTTCGCGTCTTCCTGCACTGTATTTCACCTCTGCGACGGTCTTTTGTCACTATCCTTTCTTCCATGTCCTCACACTCCAACTGCTCCCGTTGACCAGATTTACATTTTATTCCCATGGTCATCCCAGTTTAACCCTGTCAGAGAACTGTGCCCTCACCAAAAGACTCCAGCCTAACAGCCTTTTTTTGGTCTACATCCTAGTTTTGAAATCTGGTCTCTGACATGAAAGATTGGCTTTCCTTCTCTTCCTGCAGAAGTGACCATCCTAGAGAATCGTTTCAATTCTTTTAAAATATTTGAAACCCAAGAAAATGATAACACAGATACTGACCTTTCATCATTACTAGTGTGTGCTTAACTTTTTTCTGTCAAGTCCCACTGAGCTGCACCCAGATCTTTACCCTCCAAACCTTTCGAGTCCATGTATCTGTCCAAATTTTTCTTGAATATCAAAGTTGAGCCTGTATTTTCCACTGAGCTGGCAACTCATTCCACATTCCCACCACTCTCTGTGAGAAGAAATTATCCCTAATGTTCAATTTAAACTTCCCCCTTTCACACATTACCCATGTTCACTGATTTTTAATCTTTCCTAACCTCAATGGAAAAAACCTGGATTGTATTTACTCCATCTATACCCTCATAATTTTGTATACCTCTATCAACTCATCCCTCATGCTTCAGGGAATAAAGTTCTAACTTGTTTAACCTTTCTCTGCAACGCAGTTCCTGAAGTCTGGGCAACATCCCTGTAAATCTGCTTTGCACTCTTTTCACCTTGTTGATTTCTTTCCTGTAGTTATGTGGCCCAATCTGTGCACAATACTCCAAATTTTGCCTCGCCAATGTCACATACAACTTCAACATAACATCCCAACTCTTGTACTCAGTCTTTGGATTTATGAATACCAATATGCCAAAAGCTTTCTTTCTGACCCTATCTACTTGTGATATCACTTTCAAGGACTCAGCAGCAATCCTCAAAGCACATCACTGGTCATTGCCAGCAGCCAGGAAGGCAATCGTTCACTCATCTACTTAAGAAAATACACGACAAAAACCAGAGCAGCCTATACTGAGGATCTGTTGAGTAGTTTAAAACATTGCCCTGGTCTGCACCAACAGATAACAAACACAGCAAGAAATATGTAGTCTGGAAAGGAAGAGTTAATTCATAGAATAACACCAGTTTTATCCCATGAAAGTCATCATTAAATGGTTTCCAGCTTTCTTCAAACTTAGCAGTGGATTCTCAAGACGACTTCTGATGTTTTTCAGATTTAAGAAAGAAAACACGAGAAAACTATTGATAAAATGTAGGAGAATCAGTGTCTTTCCATTTAAGTAAAATGGCTCTTCCAGCTAATAGAGTAGAAAAAACTACCACTCGCTATTGCAGAAGTAGATAAACAACTAAAATCCAAAAAAAGAGCAGTTGAGGGGTCAGGTGGTAATTGAAAAACCAGAATCATTGATTGAGTTGAAAAAAAATATTTCCATAATTTTTATAACACTGAACATGATCAAAACCTATGAGTCAATGAAGCCACTTCAATATTGCATCCGTTACAAGTGGAGATTGTATTAGGAAAAATGCAAGCTAATTTATCTTAAGAAATATAAGCTCTATGAACCATTTTAAGCTGTGTTAAAGAATGATGTGCACAAAGTGAAGAAGTATTAACTAGTCTGGTAATTCTTCCCCATATTTCCCCATATTTCAGGAGCTGATGTTACTTTCAAAAATTGATAAGAAGTATGAAAAACATGGTGTAATTCAAAAGCCAAGTACCAGGGATGCTGGAAATCTGTCATAAAAGCAGAAATCACTTATGATTCTCAGCAAGTAAGTTTTCATTTGTAGAGATAAAAACAGAAATAACATTTCATTTTGATATCATTGCATTAGAGGTTGTATGTGGTGATGGCTTGTGCTAAAATTCAACTATATTTACATTATTTATTTGTGTAATTGTTGAATGTTTTTTGGACCAATTGTTCAGGTTAAAAAAAGAGGGGGTGGGTTCAGGTCGACCTTTACAGATGTTGAAATTTAGACCTCAGTAAAATTCAGAATATTTTTTAGGAGATCTAAAAGGGAATATTTGATTATTCCCATCAACTGCTCGCAAAGAGTTCAGATAGACAGGAAGTTGGGTTGAGGATCCACGATCGGGAGCTTGGATGGGCTGGGGTGAGGATCAGGAGACGGGAGCTTGGATGTGTGGGCGGTCAGGTCCAAAAATATGGGTGTTGACTTTTACATGGTATCGATGATTACATTAGTAGATATTGTTATGAGCCCAGAGGACCCCAAAACCCATCAGCAATAGATATTCACCAAGACAAATGGTTTCTTCAACAAAAGTTGCTTTTAATTATATTTAAACATGAAAATAGAATCAAACTTTAACTTCTCATGATTGATTTATTTAATCCCCTTCAAAATTTAAGCGCAAGTGTATTTAATGTGTGTGTAAGTTTTTAAAAGTTTTCTATTTCACAGTCCAATCTCGCTTCTTTCCTTCAAGTTCACTGGTTGCAGGCAATTCTTACAGTGTGCACAGAATTTAAAATGTATTAAGTTCACTAGGCTTTGGTGCTTGAAAGGTAAATGGTTACCCCTCAGGAAGTTTCTTGTTGGTTTTCAGAGAGATTTGTTGTTCCTTTTTAATCATCCACTTCAATATCCACTTCAAATGAAATTTGCACCTTCAATGTTTTCCAGATGATAACATTTTTCTATCAGATCATGACACAGTGCTTTTCTGTTTCTCTTATTCCAGGTGAAACATTAGACAGCCAGTTTTCTCCTCTTGCATTAACCACAAGGGCTTTGATCAGGATGAATCAAGCACTTACAACCTGTCTTTTGGAAGCTTGTTCTGTTTCAGTCCCTGCTGCTGTAGTTGGCTGTAACACTAGAAATGATCACAGTCTTGCGCGCACTTGCTCGCAAGCACTCTTCCAGACATCAGTAGTTCCGACATGCTCTTTAATCTGTTGCCTTTTGCAAACAACAATCCATTAGATTCCTCAAAGTTGCTGTGCAAGTTGATAAGTTTAAACAAAATGTTTTTGTCTTTATAGTGGTGGGATGTCTTTCAAGACCTGCAAGGTAATATTGCAGTTATATAATGCTCTGGTTAAATCTCACTTAGAGCATTGTGCACAGTTCTGATCACCTTAAGATTGGAAGGATGCAAATGTTTGGGATAAGGTGTAGAGCAGATTTACCAGGATGCTGCCTGGAGTACAGACCATGTGCAATGAAGAAAGGTTGAGTGAGCTTAGGCTTATCTTTTTGGAGCAATAGAGAATGAGGGGTGACCTAATTGAGGTGTATAAGTTTTTAAATGAAGAAATGTTTTTATAGATACAGCACCATAACAAGCACTTCTGGCTACAAACCTGCACCACAGAAATGTGACCAATTATTCCACTATGCCCAAATGCCAACAGTAAGGTAAATGGTCATTTTACCCAACAAGTTTGTGCTACCGAATTTATACCCACGGGATGCCCACGGGATGCCCACGGGATGCCCACGGGATGCCCACGGGATGCCCACGGGATGCCCACGGGATGCCCACGGGATGCCCACGGGATGCCCACGGGATGCCCACGGGATGCCCACGGGATGCCCACGGGATGCCCACGGGATGCCCACGGGATGCCCACGGGATGCCCACGGGATGCCCACGGGGTTCCCTATTTACACTCTAATCATGCTCCAATTAACCCTGTCAGAGAAATCTGATTTCACCAAAAGTTTCTTGCCTAACAGCCTTTTTTCGGTCTACTTTCCAGTTTTAAAACTGGTCTCTGACATGAAAGATTGGCTTTCATTTTCTTGCTGCAGAAGTGACCATCCTATACAATCGTTCCAATTCTTTTAAAATATTTGGAACCCAAGAACATGACAACACAGATACTGACCTTTCATCATTTCTTGTGTGAGCTAAACTTTTTTCTGTTAAGTCGCACTGAGCTGCACCCAGATCTTTCCCCTCCAAACCTTCTGTGTCCATGTATTTGTCCAAATTTTAATTAACCCCTAAGGAGCCCCGCGGGAGCCCCCCCACGTCACCCCCCCCCGCATCACCCCCCCCGCGTCACCCCCCCACGTCACCCCCCCCTCTACACTGTCATAGAAATCTGCCCTCACCAAAATTCTATTGCCCAACAGCTATTTTTTGGTCTACTTTCCCGTTTTAAAACTGGTCTGTGACATGAAAGATTGGCTTTCATTTTCTTACTGCAGAATTGACCATCCTATAGAATCGTTCCAATTGTTTTAAAATATTTGCAACCCAAGAACATGACAAAACAGACACTGACCTTCCATCATTTCTAGTGTGTGCTTAACTTTTTTATCTCAAGTCACACTGAGCTGCAACCAGATCTTTCCCCTCCAAACCTTTTGTGTCCATGTATCTGTCCAAATTTTTCTTAATTATCAAAATTGAGCCTGCATTTACCACTAAGCTTGCGGCTCATTCCACATTCGCACCATTCTCTGCGAGAAGAAATTATCCCTAATGTTCAATTTAAACTTCCCCCTTAACCCATGTTCACTGATTTTTAATCTTTCCTAACCTCAGTGGAAAAAGCCTGGCTTTTATTTACTCCATTTATACCCTCATAATTTTGTATACCTCTATCAACCTATTCCTCATGCTTCAAGGAATAAAGTTCTAACTTGTTTAACCTTTCCCTGCAACCCAGTTCCCGAAGTCCGGGCAACATACTTGTAAATCTGCTCTGCACTCCTTTCACCTTGTTGATATCTTTCCTGTAGTTATGTGGCCCAATCTGTGCACAATAATCCAAATGTTGCTTGCCAATGTCTCAACATATCATCCCAACTCTTGTACTCAGTCTTTGGATTTATGAAAACCAATATGCCAAAACCTCTCTTTCTGACCCTATCTACTTGTGATATCACTTTCAAGGACTCAGCAGCAATCCTCAAAGCACAACCCTGGTCATTGCCATTAGCCAGGAAGGCAATCGTTCACTTATCTACTTAAAAAATACATTAAAATAAACTGAGCAGCCTATCCAGAGGATCTGTTGAATAGTTTAAAACATTGCTCTGGTCAACACTAACAGATAACAAACAGAGCAAGAATTATATTGCCTGGAAAGGAAGAGTTAATTCATAGAATAACACCAGTTATATCCCATGTAAGTCATCAATAAATGGTTTCCAGCTTTCTTCAAACTTAGCAGTGGTTTCTCAAGACGACTTCTGATGTTTTCCAGATTTAAGAAAGACAACACGAGAAAACGATTGATATAATGTAGGAGAATCAGTGTCTTTCCATTTAAGTAAAATGGCTCTTCCAGCTAATAGTGTAGAAAAAGCTACCACTTGATTATGCAGAATTAGATAAACAACCGAAATCCAAAAAAAAGAGCAGTTGAGGGGTCATGTTGTAAATGAAAAATCAGAATCATTGATTGAGTTTGAAAAAAAAATATTTGCATAATTTTTATAACACTGAACATGATCAAAACCTATGAGTCAATGAAACCACTTCAATATTGCATCTGTCACAAGTGGAGCTTGTATTAGGGAAAATGCAAGCGAGTTTATCTTTAGACATATAAGCTCTATGAACTATTTTAAGCTGTGTTGAAGAATGATGAGAACAAAGTGAAGAAGTATTAATTTTTCTGGTAATTCTTCCCCATATTTCCCTATATTTCAGGAGGTAATGTTACTTACAAAAATTGACAAGAAGTATGAAAAAACATGGTGTAATTCAAAAGCCAACTACGAGGGATGCTGGAAATCTGTCATAAAAGCAGAAATCACTTATGATTCTCTGCAAGTCAGTCTGCATTTGTAGAGATAAAAACAGAAATAACATTTCATTTTGATAACCTTTTATTAGAGGTTGTCTGTGGTGATGACTTGTGCAAAAATTCAACGATATTTTCTTTATTTATCTGAGTAATTGTCGAATGTTTTTTGGACCACTTTTTCCAGTTTAAAAAAAGAGGGGGTGGGTTCAGGTCCACCTTAACATATGTTGTACTTTAGACCTCAGTAAGATTCAGAATTTCTTTTTGGAGATCTGAATGGGAATATTTGATTATTCCCATCAACTGCTCGCAAAGAGTTCAGATATGCAGGAAGTTGGGTTGAGGATCCACGATCGGGAGTTTGGATGGGCTGGGGTGAGGATCAGGAGTTGGGAGCTTGGATGTGTGAGCCGTCAGGTCCAAAAATATGGGTGTTGACTATTACATGGTATCGATGATTACACTAGAAATATTGTTATGAGCCCAGAGGTCCCCAAAACCCATCAGCAATAGATATTCACCAAGACAAATGGTTACTTAAACAAAAGTTGCTTTTAATTATATTTAAACATGAAAATACAATCAAACTTTAACTTCTCACTATTGACTTTTTTAATCCCCTTCTAATTCTAGGCGCAAGTGTATTTAATGTGTGTGTAAGTTTTTAAAAGTTTTCTGTTTCACAGGCCAATCTCACTTCTTTCCTTCATGTTCACTGGTTGCAGGCAATTCTTATTGTGTACACAGAATTTAAAATGTATAAAGTTCACTAGGGTTTTGTGCTTGAAAGGTAAATGGTTACCACACAGAAGGTTCTTTTTGGTTTTCAGAGAGATTTGTTGTTCCTTTTTAATCAGCCACTTCAATGTCCACTTCAAATGAAATTTGCCCCTTCAGGGTTTTCCAGATGATAACCTTTTTCTTTCAGGTCACCACAGAGTGCCTTTTTGTTTCTCTTATTCCAGGTGAAACATTAATCAACCAGTGCTCTCCTCTTGCATGAACCACAAGGTCTTTGATCAGGCTGAATCAAGCACTTACACCTGTGGTCCTCCCATTTGTTGTGCAACATATAACAGTCAACCTGAGATCTTTCCTTAGAAGTACTTGCAAGTCAAGGTCATTTGTATTCTAATGATATCGCGAGAACAGAGAAGTTTTACTGATGTCAGACCAATATATTTGGCTTCCCTACTGAAAAATAAGAAAATTGGGACATTCATTTTGCATCTAACCCAAGGTGGAACATTAATCTCTGACTCTCTCTTGTGATCAGATGATCACCAATTCCCAATCACCACATCCCCTTTTCTTAAGATGTTCAATCTAGCAATATTACACAGTAATACAGTATTCATTTCAATTTAAACACAAACACAAACATCAACATATCAAACTTTTAAACTATGCAGTTCTTTTTATTTTCGAGATTCAGCCTGTTGGGTTCTTTGATAATGTGTGTGGATCTTCTCAACACAGGTGCCTGTGTCGGCTGTGTTGGTCCACTGATAACTAGCACTGCTGGTGATTCCTCTGATGCTGTGCAGGCTGGATCTTCTACATTTGTCTGTTCTTGCAGTGTCACTTGGGTTTTCAGCAGGCTCTTTCAACTCCTCCTCAGTATTTGACCATCCTCTATTTTAACAGTATTGGTTCTTGGATTTACTTTCTCCAGAACAGTGGCCTTCTCATCTGAGGTGTTGGAATCTCCAAGTTTCTCTGTGTCATGTTGTTGACATCCTTCCTATATTTCGGCAACCAAAAGTGCACACAATATTCCAAATTTGGCCTTACCAGGGAATGATATACCAGAATTCCTAAATCCCTTTCTTCAACTGCAGTCCTCAATTGTCTACCATTTAACATGTATGAACATGGCTGAGTATTCCTACCAAAATGTAGCACCTCATACTTATCTGTATTAACCTCCACCTGCCATCTTTTTGCCCACTCTTCATTGCAAGCTTTGAAAACCTTCCTTAGTGTCCCCAACACCACCAATCTTAGTATCATCTGCTTACTTACTAATTATATTTACCACCCTATCATCCAGATCATTAATATATATGACAAACAATAATGGACCCAGTGCTGATCACTGAGTCATTCCACTAGACACCGGCCTCCAATTTGACAAACAATTTTCCACCACTATTCTCTGGCATCTCCCACCCAATCATTCTTGAATCCATTTCACTACTTCAACATTAATACCTAATGCTTGAATCTTCCTAATTAACCTCTTATGCAGAACCCTGTTAAAGGGCATACTAAAGTCCACATAGACAACATCTACAGCCTTCCCTTCGTCAACCTTCTTAGTATCTGCCTCAAAATATTATATAAGATTTGTTAAACATGATCTACCATGCATGAAACCATGTTGACTTCTCCTAATCTGTCCCTGTCTATCCAAATAATTGTATATTCCACCTCTAAGAACACTCTCCATTTATGTACCTACCACTGATGTCAGACTCATGGGCCTATAATTATCCAGTTTACTGTTAGGTCCTTTTGTTTAAACAGTGGAAGAACATGAGCAACCTTCCAATCCTCTGACATCTCCCTCATGGCTACTGACATTTTAAATATTTCTGAAAGAGCCCCCACTATTTCTTCATTAACCTCCATCAAGGTTCTAGAGAATATTTTATCAGTGATTTAGCCACCTTTATTCTCTTTAAAATAGACTCAATATTGCTTTCCTTCGTGAATAATGAAGAAAAACGCATTTAAAATTTCCCCTGTCTCTTCTGACTCCTCACATCGCCTACCCCTCTGATCCTCAAGGCGCCCAATTTTATCACTCACTATTCTTTTACTTTTAATGTACCTGTAGAAACCCTTTGGATTCATTTTTACCTTGCCTGCCTTCTCCAGCCTCTCCTTATAATGTAAACCTATAATTGAAGTGAATATTTTCTGCACCAGTTGTGGCATGACATCCCTGCCCCTGTATTCAGTGGCCTAACTGGAGAATGCAAGTTGCTAAATGCCTTCTTCATCAGACTTTCTACTTGTCTCTTCACTTTTGTGGAACTATGTACATGCACTGTTTCGTCTCTCTGCTCTCTAACACTTTGCAGGCCCAGTCGTTCACAATAATGCAGTAATTAAGTTCCTGGACTAATAATATAGAGGCACAAGTAAAGACTAAATTGGGGGCAAAAAAACAATAGACATTAGTCATGATGAGGCCAGAATCATTCATTATTATGAGCACCTATTGGGTTACTAATGTCATTCAGGGAGGAAATCTGCCATACTTACTTGTTCAGGTTTATATATTAATAACTCTAAAGCAATTTGGTGAAGTCATTTTGGGATTGGCAATTATTGCTGGACTTGCCAATGTTGCTGAGGTTTAGTTCTTAGTCAAGACTTAACAATTACAGGGGTGTGGCCTGATGGCGAAGGAAGAAGAGTGGAATTCCGTCTACCCCCAGTTGGACTTATAAAAACCCGAATTAAAATACTTAAAAAGTCTGAAAAGTCTGCTCAGAAGTAGTCAGAATGTTAAAAGATTACAATGGCTGCCAATACAAAGAAGTCAAAAACACAGACTGAGAAGAAACTTTCATTTAAAAGTATGAAAGAAATGAGGCCTACTTACCAAGTGGAATCCACGGAATCGCTTGGACAGCTACCTAAACAACAACGTGTACCAGCTCGGCTAAGTATTACCCCCGGTGCCCTCGAAAGATTGCACCAGGCTTCCGATTTTTTTTTTTCTTCCTTTCAAGATCAGTGCGCCCGAAATGTCGGGCACGCTGGAGAAGTGCCAGAATTGATCGAGTCGGCCCCAAAGCGTGATATTGCTGTGGGTCAATGCAGAGGCCCGAGGCAACATGTCAGAAGACGCGCCTGCGTGGGCCTCAGCGCTGCCAGGCATGCGCGGTGCGTCAAGCGTACGTGACTTATTAGACTTCGTTGGGGAAGTCAGTCAGCAATGCTCTGAGTATACTGGGTCTGGTTCTGCAGGAGTGCAGACCAGAAGTTACAAGAACAACTGAATTAAAAGAACAACAGTTTAAAGCCTTGTCTCAAACTGAACAAACAGGAGAAGAAATACTGACTGCTGCTGAAGGGAAAGAAGGTCGGCCTCGTGGTGAAACTAGTGATACTACTTTTGATGCTGTTTTTACAATTTTGAAATTGATAGATCATCCAATAGGTAACATGTCAACACAAATGTCTACTTCGATTGGTCATGGATTTATGAATATGACTGAAAAAATGAATAGTATTTGTGAAGAAGTTTCTGTTAAGAAAGATATCTCTGTTGTCAAAGCTGATGGTAATAGGTACTTGAATAGAGTGGATATAGTTCAAGATAATTTTTAAAAGATAGAAGGTGCTTTTCAAGTTTGTAAATAACAAGTGGTCTGAAATAAAGAAAATATAGAAAAAGTGGAAGATTCTTTTGTCGGATGGGAAATTCAGAAGTAGGACTTGTTGAAGAAAATAGACTCTTTGGAAAATCAGAGTTGCTGGAATAATGTTAAAATAGTGAGAATTCCTGAAGGAATTGAAGGTCTGGATTCATAATTTTTTTTTTAATGGATCCCCGAAGCATTAGGATTGGCATTTTTTCCAGAAGGTTTGGAATTAGATAGAGCACATAAGGTCCTACAAAGGAAACCATACTTGGGTCAACCTCCAAGAACAGTTTTGATTCATTGTCTACGCTACCAAGATAGGGAAAGTATATTGAAAGTTGCATTTCAAAATGCACGTAGATATCAATCCTCATTGATGGTACAAGGAAACAAGGTTTTCTTCTACCCAGATTTAAGTCAAGTAATTATTAAAAGGCATAAAGAATTTAATTCTGCTAAGGAAGTGGTTTTGCGGGAGGGTTATAAATTTTCTTTTAGATACCCTGCAGTTTTGAAGATCTTTTATGGGAATTTCAAATCACAGTTCTTTGAGAGAGATCACGATGCTCTAATTTTTGCCAATTCTTTGCTAGACAGGGCTACTGAAAGGCATTCTTCACCTAAAAGGAAGATATCTGATGAGAAGAATGGAAATGGGAATGGGAAGGCATCTCTGACTAACAAGTCAAAATGTTTGATTGATAATGATGATCCGGACCAATTTTTGGGTCTGAAATCATAAGGGTTATGAGCTGATTAAGACTTATAATTTTGTAAGTCTGGTTGGGGGAGATGGAGCTTGCTGAAGATTTCGGACGTTTTCCGCCACTAGTGGGAGGGATTTTATTTCTTTCCACACCCAGTTAAGTGGGGAGTTACTACCTTTGTAGTATTTATACAAAACAAATACTTTTTTCTAGTGCTAGTTTTACTTTGTTAAAGAGGGGTTGATTGATTCTTTAATTTATATTATATTTCAAGGGGAGCTTTAAATTTTATTATTGGAGAAGGGCAGGGGTCTTTTTTGTTGTGAATGGAAGGAATAGAAAAAGGGGATTCTGAATTTGTTTTTACTTTATTTTGATAATAATGTCCAACCAGAATTTTGCAACGTTTAATGTGCAGGGTTTAAATAACCCAATTAAATGAAAATGAGTTTTACTTTATATAAAAAAGATGAAAATTTATATTGCTTTTCTACAGGAAACTCATTTAACTGAAAGAGAATATTTGAAATTAAAGAGAGATTGGGCTGGTCTTGTATTTTCATCTTCTTTTAATTCGAAAATGAGAGGATGGCGATTCTGATCCATAAGAAGATAGCATTTGAACTTGAATCTTCGGTGGAATCTGCCGGGGGAATTTTAATGCTTAATTGTAACCTTTACACGGAAGCATGGTCTTTGCTGAATGCCCCAAATACGCTCTAATAACGCCCTAATTTACCCTGTTTAGAAATTTGCCCTCACCAAAATTCTCTAGCCTAACGGCCTTTTTTTGGTCTACTTTCCAGTTTTAAAATTGGTCTGTGACATGAAAGATTGGCTTTCATTTTCTTTCTGCAGAATTGACCATCCTATAGAATCGTTCCAATTCTTTTAAAATATTTGGAACCCAAGAACATGACAACACAGATACTGACCTTTCATCATTTCCTGTGTGAGCTTAATGTTTTTCTGTCAAGTCCCACTGAGCTGCACCCAGATCTTTCCCCTCCAAACCTTCTGTGTCCATGTATCTGTCCAAATTTTTCTTAAATATCAAAATTGAGCCTGCATTTACCACTTAGCTGGCAGCTCATTCCACATTCGCACCACTCTCTGCGAGAAGAAATTATCGCTAATGTTCAATTTAAACTTCCCCCTTTCACCCTTAACCCATGTTCACTTATTTTTAATCTTTCCTCACCTCAATGAAAAGAGCCTGGCTTGTATCTATACCCTCATAATTTATACCCTCATAATTTTGTATACCTCTATCAACTCATCCTTCATGCTTCAGGGAATTAAATTTTAACTTGTTTAACCTTTCCCTGCAACCCAGTTCCTGAAGTCTGCGCAACATCCTTGTAAATCTGCTCTGCACTATTTTCACCTTCTTGATGTCTTTCCTGTAGTTGTGTGGCCCAATCTGTGCACAATACTCCAAATTTTGCCTCACCAATGTCTCATACAACTTCAACATAACATCCCAAATCTTGTACTCAGTCTTTGGATTTATGAATACCAATATGCCAAAAGCTCTCTTTCTGACCCTATCTACTTGTGATATCACTTTCAAGGACTCAGCAGCAAACCTCA
The DNA here is from genome assembly GCF_036971445.1 of Narcine bancroftii. Lineage (NCBI taxonomy): Eukaryota > Metazoa > Chordata > Chondrichthyes > Torpediniformes > Narcinidae > Narcine > Narcine bancroftii. Next base: position 217,002,839 of record NC_091469.1, on the reverse strand, counting down.
AAGCACACCACTGGTCATTGCCAGCAGCCAGGAAGGCAATCTTTAACTCATCTACTTATAAAAATACACTAAAAACCTGAGCAGCCTATCCTGAAGATCTGTTGAATAGTTTAAAACATTGTTCCGGGCTACAACGACAGATAACAAACGCAGCAAGAGTTAATTCATAGAATAACACCAGTTATATCCCATGAAAGTCATCAAGAAATGGTTTCCAACTTTCTTCAAACTTAGCAGTGGTTTCTCAAGACGACTTCTGATGTTTTCCAGATTTAAGAAAGACAACACGAGAAAACTATTGATGTAATGTAAGAGAATCAGTGTCTTTCCATTTAAGTAAAATGGCTCTTCCAGCTAATTGAGTAGACAAAGCTACCACTCAATTATGCAGAAGTAGATAGACAACTAAAATCCAAAAAAAAGAGCAGTTGAGGGGTCAGGTTGTAATTGAAAAACCAGAATCATTGATTGAGTTGAAAAAAAATATTTCCATAATTTTTATAACACTGAACATCATCAAAACCTATGAGTCAACGAAGCCACTTCAATATTGCATCTGTCACAAGTGGAGATTGTATTAGGAAAAATGCAAGCTAGTTTATGTTTAGACATATAAGCTCTATGAACAATTTTCAGCTGTGTTACTGAATGATGTGCACAAAGTGAGGAAGTATTAACTAGTCTAGTAATTCTTCCCCATATTTCAGGAGATAATGTTGCTTTCAAAAATTGATAAGAAGTATGAAAAAACATGGTGTAAATCAAAAGCTAAGTACCAGGGATGCTGGAAATCTGTTATAAAAGAAGAAATCACTCACGATTCACAGCAAGTCAGTCTGCATTTGCAGAGATAAAAAAAGAAATAAAATTTCATTTTGATAACCTTGCATTAGAGGTTGTATGTGGTGATGGCTTGTGCTAAAATTTAATAATATTTACTTTATTTATTTGTATAATTGTCGAATGTTTTTTTGGACCACTTTTTCAGGTCAAAAAAAAGGGGGTGTGTTCAGGTCGAACTTTACGTATGTTGAACTTTGGACCTCAGCAAGATTCAGATATTTTCAGGAGATCAGAATGGTAATAATTGATTATTCCCATCAACTGCTCGCAAAGAATTCAGATAGGCAGGAAGTTGGTTTGAGGATCCTCGATCGGGAGTTTGGATGGGCTGGGGTGAGGATCAGCAGTCGGGAGCTTGGATGTGTGGGCGGTCAGGTCCAAAAATATGGGTGTTGACTTTTACATGGTATTGATGATTACACTAGTACATATTGTTATGATCCCAGAGCACCCTAATACCCATCAGCGATAGATGTTCACCAAGACAAATGGTTTTTTCAACAAAAGTTGCTTTTAATTATATTTAAACATGAAAATAGAATCAAACTTTAACTTCTCACTAAGGACTTATTTAATACCCTTCTTATTCTAAGCGCAAGTGTATTTAATGTGTGTGTATGTTTTTAAAAGTTTTTTGTTTCTCAGTCCAATCTCACTTCTTTCCTTCAAGTTCCCTGGTTGCAGGCAATTCTTATAGTGTGCACAGAATTTAAAATGTATGGTTCACTCAGCTTTGGTGCTTGAAAGGTAAATGGTTACCACTCAGGAAGGTTCTTGTTGGTTTTCAGAGAGATTTGTTGTTCCTTTTTAATCAACCACTTCAATGTCCACTTCAAATGGAATTTGCCCCTTCAGGGTTTTCCAGATGATAACCTTTTTGCTTCAGGTCACCACAGAGTTCCTTTTAATTTCTCTTATTCCAGGTAAAACATTAGACAGCCAGTGCTCTCCTCTTGCATTAACCACAAGGGCTTTGATCAGGGTGAATCAAGCACTTACAACCTGTCACTTGGAAGCATGTTTTGTTTCAGTCCGAGCTGCTGTTGATGGCTGTAACACTAGAAATGATCACACTCTTGCTCTCACTCACTCGCAAGCACTCTTCCAGACAGCAGTGGCTCCGACATGCTTTTCCATCTGTTGCCTTTTGCAAACAACAATCCATTAAATTCCTCAAAGTTGCTGTGCAAGTTGATAAGTTGTCAAAAAAAATGCTTTGGTCATTATCGAGGGGGGAATGCTTTCAAGATCTGCAAGGTAATATTGCCGTTATATAAAGCTCTCATTAAACGCCACTTAGAGCATTGTGTTCAGTTCTGATCACCTTATTATTGGAATGATGCAATTGTTTGGTATAAGGTGCAGAGCAGATTTACCAGGATGCTGCCTGGAGTACAGTCCATGTGCTATGGAGAAAGCTTGAGTGAGCTAAGGCTTATCTCTTTGGAGCAATAGAGAATGAGGGTGACTTAATTGAGGTGAATAAGTTTTTAAATGAAGAAATGTTTTTATAGACACATCACCATAACAACCACTTCTTGCTACAAACCTGCACCACTGAAATGTGACCATTTTTTCCACTATGCCCAAATGCCTACAGAATGGTTACAGGCCATTTTGGCCAACAGGTTAGTGCTGTTGAATGTTTGCCTGATTTATGCCCGATTATGCCCCGTTTCATGCCCCAGTGGTGCCCCAGTTATGCCCCGTTTGTCCCCCGTTTGTGCCCTGTTTGTGCCCCCGGTTGTGCCCCCGGTTGTGCCCCCGGTTGGGCCCCCGGTTGGGCCCCCGGTGGGGCCCCCGGTGGGGCCCCCGGCGGGGCCCCCCCGCGGGGCCCCCGGCGGGGCCACCGGCGGGGCCACCGGCGGGGCCACCGGCTGCGCCCCAATTTACGCTGTCAGAGAAATCTGCCTTCACCAAAAGTCTCTAACCTAGCTGCCTTTTTTCGGTCTACTTTCCAGTTTTAAAACTGGTCTCTGACATGCACGATTGGCTTTCATTTTCTTGCTGCAGAAGTGACCATCCTATAGAATCGTTCCAATTCTTTTAAAATATTTGGAACTCAAGAACATGACAACGCAGATCCTGAGCTTTCATCATTTCTTGTGTGAGGTTAATTTTTTTCTGTCAAGTCCCACTGAGGTGCACCCAGATCTTTCCCCACCAAACCTTCTGTGTCAATGTATCTGTCCAAATTTTTCTTAAATATCAAAATTGAGCCTGCATTTACCACTTAGCTGGCAGCTCATTCCACATTCGCACCTCTCTCTGCGAGAAGAAATTATCGCTAATATTCAATTTAAACGTCCCCCTTTCACCCTTAACCCATGTTCACTGATTTTTACTGTTTCCTCACCTCAATGGAAAAAGCCTATCTTGTATTTACTCCATCTGTACCCTCATAATTTTGTATACGTCTATCAAATCATGCCTCAGGAAATTAAATTCTAACTTGTTTAACCTTTCCCTGCAACCCAGTTCCTGAATTCTGAACAACATCCTTGTAAATCTGCTCTGCACCCTTTTCACCTTGTTGATATCTTTCCTGTAGTTATGTGGCCCAATCTGTGCACAATAATCCAAATTTTGCCTCACCAATGTCTCATACAACTTCAACATAACATCCCAACTCTTGTACTCAGTCTTTGGATTTATGAATACCAATATGCCAAAAGCTCTCTTTCTGAACCTATCTACTTGTGATATCACTTTCAAGGACTCAGCAGCAATCCTCAAAGCACACCACTGGTCATTGCCAGCAGCCAGGAAGGCAATCATTCACTCATCTACTTAAAAAAATACACTAAAAACCTGAGCAGCCTATCCTGAGTATCTGTTGAATAGTTTAAAACCTTACTCCGGTCTACACCGACAGAAAACAAACACAGCAAGAATTGTATTGTCTGGAAAGGGAGAGTTAATTCATAGAATAACACCAGTTTTATCCCATGAAAGTCATCAAAAAATGGTTTCCAGCTTTCTTCAAACTTAGCAGTGGTTTCTCAAGACGACTTCTGATGTTTTCCAGTTTTAAGAAAGACAACACGAGAAAACTATTGATGTAATGTAGGAGAATCAGTGTCATTCCATTTAAGTAAAATGGCTCTTCCAGCTAATAGAGTATAAAAAACTAACATTCGATTATGCAGAGGTAGATAAACAACTGAAATCCAAAAAAAAGAGCAGTTGAGGGGTCAGGTGATAATTGAAAAACCAGAATCATTGATTGAGTTGAAAAAAGAAATATTTCAATAATATTTATAACACTGAACATGAACAAAACCTATGAGTCAATGAAGCCACTTCAATATTGCATCTGTCACAAGTGGAGATTGTATTAGGAAAAATGCAAGCTAGTTTATCTTTAGACATATAAGCTCTATGAACTATTTTCAGCTGTGTTAAAGAATGATGTGCACAAAGTTAAGAAGTAGTAACTAGTTTGGTAATTCTTCCCCATATATCAGGAGGTAATGTTACTTTCAAAAATTGATAAGAATTATGAAGAAACATGGTGTAAGTCAAAAGCCAAGTACCAGGGATGTTGGAAATCTGTCATAAAAGCAGAAATCACTCACGATTCTCAGCAAGTCAGTCTGCATTTGAAGAGATAAAAACAGAAATAACATTTCATTTTGATAACCTTGCATTAGAGGTTGTATGTGGTGATGGCTTGTGCTAAAATTCAATGATATTTACTTTATTTATTCGTATAATTGTCGAATGTTTTTTTGGACAACTTTTTCAGGTTAAAAAAAGTGGGGGTGGGTTCAGGTCGAACTTTACATATGTTGACGTTTGGACCTCAGCAAGATTAAGATTTTTTTTTTAGGAGATCAGAATGGTAATAATTGATTATTCCCATCAACTGCTCGCAAAGAGTTTAGATAGGCAGGAAGTTGGTTTGAGGATCCTCGATCGGGAGTTTGGATGAGCTTGGGTGAGGATCAGCAGTCGGGAGCTTGGATCTGTGGGCGGTCAGGTCCAAAAATATGGGTGTTGACTTTTAAATGGATTCGATGATTACACTAGTACATATTGTTATGAGCCCAGAGGACCCCAAAACCCATCAGCAATAGATGTTCACAAAGACAAAAGGTTTCTTCAACAAAAGTTGCTTTTAATTATATTTAAACATGAAAATAGAATCAAACTTTAACTTCTCACTATGGACTTATTTAATCCCCTTCTAATTCTAAGCGCAAGTGTATTTAATGTGTGTGTTAGTTTTTTAAAGTTTTTTGTTTTACAGTCCAATCTCACTTCTTTCCTTCAAGTTCCCTGGTTGCAGGCAATTCTTTGTGTGCACAGAATTTAAAATGTATAAAGTCCACTTGGCTTTGGTGCTTGAAAGGTAAATGGTTACCACTCAGGAAGGTTCTTGTTGGTTTTCAGAGAGATTTGTTGTTCCTTTTTAATCAGCCCCTTCAATGTCCACTTCAAAAGAAATTTGCCACTTCAGGGTTTTCCAGATGATAACCTTTTTCCTTCAGGTCACCACAGAGATACTTTAATTTCTCTTATTGCAGGTAAAACATTAGACAGCCAGTGCTCTCCTCTTGCATTTACCACAAGGGCTTTGATCAGGGTGAATCAAGCACATACAACCTGTCATTTGGAAGCTTGTTCTGTTTCAGACCGAGCTGCTGTTGTTTGCTGTAACACTAGAAATGATCACACTCTTGCTCTCACTTGCTCACAAGCACTCTTCCAGACAGCAGTGGCTCCGACATGCTTTTACATCTGTTGCCTTTTGCAAACAACAATCCATTAAATTCCTCAAAGTTGCTGTGCAAGTTGATAAGTTGACAAAAAAATGTTTTGGTCATTATAGAGGGGGGAATGCTTTCAAGATCTGCAAGGTAATATTGCAGTTATATAAAGCTCTGGTTAAACCCAATTTAGAGCATTGTGTACAGTTCTGATCACCTTATTATTGGAATGATGCAAATGTTGGGGATAAGGTGCAGAGCAGATTTACCAGGATGCTGCCTGGAGTACAGTCCATGTGCTATGGAGAAAGGTTGAGTGAGCTAAGGCTTATCCCTTTGGAGCAAGAGAGAATGAGGGTGACTTAATTGAGGTGAATAAGTTTTTAAATGAAGAAATATTTTTATAGACACAGCACCATAACAAGCACTTCTGGCTACAAACCTGCACCACTGAAATGTGACCAATTATTCCACTATGCCCAAATGCCTACAGTATGGTAACAGGCCATTTTGCCCAACAAGTTTATGCTGCTGAATTTTTGCCCGGTTTATGCCCCGGTTTATGCCCCGGTTTATGCCCCGGTTTATGCCCCGGTTTATGCCCCAGTTCCGCCCCAGTTCCGCCCCAATTTACGCTGTCAGAGAAATCTGCCTTCACCAAAAGTCTCTAACCTAACTGACTTTTTTCGGTCTACTTTCCAGTTTTAAAACTGGTCTCTGACATGAACGATTGGCTTTCATTTTCTTGCTGCAGAAGTGACCTTCCTATAGATTTGTTCCAATTCTTTTAAAATATTTGGAACTCAAGAACAAGACAACGCAGATCCTGACCTTTCATCATTTCTTGTGTGAGCTTAACTTTTTTCTGTCAAGTCCCACTGAGCTGCACCCAGATCTTTCCCCACCAAACCTTCTGTGTCCATGTATCTGTCCAAATTTTCCTTAAATATCAAAATTGAGCCTGCATTTACCACTTAGCTGGCAGCTCATTCCACATTCGCACCACTCTCTGCGAGAAGAAATTATCGCTAATATTCAATTTAAACGTCCCCCTTTCACCCTTAACCCATGTTCACTGATTTTTAATGTCTCCTCACCTCAATGGAAAAAGCCTTTTTTGTATTTACTCCATCTGTACCCTCATAATTTTGTATACGTCTATCAACTCATCCTTCATGCTTCAGGAAATTAAATTCTAACTTGTTTAACCTTTCCCTGCAACCCAGTTCCTGAAGTCTGCGCAACATCCTTGTAAATCTGCAATGCACTCTTTTCACCTTGTTGAGATCTTTCCTGTAGTTATGTGGCCCAATCTGTGCACAATATTCCAAATTTTGCCTCACCAATGTCTCATACAACTTCAACATAACATCCCAACTCTTGTACTCAGTCTTTGGATTTATGAATACCAATATGCCAAATGCTCTCTTTCTGACCCTATCTACTTGTGATATCACTTTCAAGGACTAAGCAGCAATCCTCAAAGCACACCACTGGTCATTGCCAGCAGCCAGGAAGCCAATCATTCACTCATCTACTTAAAAAAATACATTAAAAACCTGAGCAGCCTATCCTGAGGATCTGTTGAATAGTTTAAAACATTGCTCCGTTCTACACCGACAGATAACAAACACAGCAAGAATTGTATTGTCTGGAAAGGAAGAGTTAAATCATAGAATAACACCAGTTTTATCCCATGAAAGTCATCAAAATATGGTTTCCAGCTTTCTTCAAACTTAGCAGTGGTTTCTCAAAACGACTTCTGATGTTTTCCAGTTTTAAGAAAGACAACACGAGAAAACTATTGATGTAATGTAGGAGAATCAGTGTCATTCCATTTAAGTAAAATGGCTCTTCCAGCTCATAGAGTATAAAAAACTAACATTCGATTATGCAGAGGTAGATAAACAACTAAAATCCAAAAAAAGAGCAGTTGAGGGGTCAGGTGGTAATTGAAAAACCAGAATCATTGATTGAGTTGATAAAAGAAATATTTCAATAATATTTATAACACTGAACATGAACAAAACCTATGAGTCAATGAAGCCACTTCAATATTGCATCTGTCACAAGTGGAGATTATATTAGGAAAAATGCAAGCTAGTTTATCTTTAGACATATAAGCTCTATGAACTATTTTCAGCTGTGTTAAAGAATGATGTGCACAAAGTTAAGAAGTATTAACTTGGCTGGTAATTCTTCCCCATATTTTAGGATATAATGTTACTTTCAAAAATTGATAAGAAGTATGAAAAAACATGGTGTACGTCAAAAGCCAAGGACCAAGGATGCTGCAATTCTGTCATAAAAGCAGAAATCACTAATGATTCTCAGCAAGTCAGTCTGCATTTGAAGAGATAAAAACAGAAATAACATTTTATTTTGATAACCTTGCATTAGAGGTTATATGTGGTGATGGCTTGTGCTAAAATTCAATTATATTTACTTTATTTATTTGTATAATTGTCGAATGTTTTTTTGGACCACATTTTCAGGTTAAAAAAAGTGGGGGTGGGTTCAGGTCGAACTTTACATATGTTGAAGTTTGGACCTCAGCAACATTAAGATTTTTTTTAGGAGATCAGAATGGTAATAATTGATTATTCCCATCAACTGCTCGCAAAGAGTTCAGATAGGCAGGAAGTTGGTTTGAGGATCCTCGATCGGGAGTTTGGATGAGCTGGGGTGAGGATCAGCAGTCGGGAGCTTGGATCTGTGGGCGGTCAGGTCCAAAAATATGGGTGTTGACTTTTAAATGGTATCGATGATTACACTAGTACATATTGTTATGAGCCCAGAGGACCCCAAAACCCATCAGCAATAGATGTTCACCAAGACAAAAGGTTTCTTCAACAAAAGTTGCTTTTAATTATATTTAAACATGAAAATAGAATCAAACTTTAACTTCTCACTATGGACTTATTTAATCCCCTTCTAATTCTAAGCGCAAGTGTATTTAATGTGTGTGTTAGTTTTTAAAGTTTTTTGTTTCACAGTCCAATCTCACTTCTTTCCTTCAAGTTCCCTGATTGCAGGCAATTCTTTGTGTGCACAGAATTTAAAATGTATAAAGTCCACTTGGCTTTGGTGCTTGAAAGGTAAATGGTTACCACTCAGGAAGGTTCTTGTTGGTTTTCAGAGAGATTTGTTGTTCCTTTTTAATCAGCCCCTTCAATGTCCACTTCAAAAGAAATTTGCCACTTCAGGGTTTTCCAGATGATAACCTTTTTCCTTCAGGTCACCACAGAGTTCCTTTTAATTTCTCTTATTGCAGGTAAAACATTAGACACCCAGTGCTCTCCTCTTGCATTTACCACAAGGGCTTTGATCAGGGTGAATCAAGCACATGCAACCTGTCATTTGGAAGCTTGTTCTGTTTCAGTCCTAGCTGCTGTTGTTTGCTGTAACACTAGAAATGATCACACTCTTGCTCTCACTTGCTCACAAGCACTCTTCCAGACAGCAGTGGCTCCGACATGCTTTTACATCTGTTGCCTTTTGCAAACAACAATCCATTAAATTCCTCAAAGTTGCTGTGCAAGTTGATAAGTTGACAAAAAAATGTTTTGGTCATTATAGAGGGGGGAATGCTTTCAAGATCTGCAAGGTAATATTGCAGTTATATAAAGCTCTGGTTAAACCCAATTTAGAGCATTGTGTATAGTTCTGATCACCTTATTATTGGAATGATGCAAATGTTGGGGATAAGGTGCAGAGCAGATTTACCAGGATGCTGCCTGGAGTACAGTCCATGTGCTATGGAGAAAGTTTGAGTGAGCTAAGGCTTATCCCTTTGGAGCAATAGAGAATGAGGGTGACTTAATTGAGGTGAATAAGTTTTTAAATGAAGAATTGTTTTTATAGACACAGCACCATAACAAGCACTTCTGGCTACAAACCTGCACCACTGAAATGTGACCAATTATTCCACTATGCCCAAATGCCTACAGTATGGTAACAGGCCATTTTGCCCAACAAGTTTATGCTGCTGAATTTTTGCCCGGTTTATGCCCCGGTTTATGCCCCGATTTATGCCCCGGTTTATGCCCCGGTTTATGCCCCAGTTCCGCCGCAGTTCCGCCCCTTATCCGCCCCAGTTCTGCCCCAATTTACGCTGTCAGAGAAATTTGCCTTCACCAAAATTCTCTCACCTAACTGCCTTTTTTCGGTATACTTTGCAGTTTTAAAACTGGTCTCTGACATGAACGATTGGCTTTCATTTTCTTGCTGCAGAAGTGACCATCCTATAGATTCGTTCCAATTCTTTTAAAATATTTGGAACTGAAGAAAATGACAACGCAGATCCTGACCTTTCATCATTTCTTGTGTGAGCTTAACTTTTTTCTGTCACCCAGATCTTTCCCCACCAAACCTTCTGTGTCCATGTATCTGTCCAAATTTTCCTTAAATATCAAAATTGAGCCTGCATTTACCACTTAGCTGGCAGCTCATTCCACATTCGCACCACTCTCTGCGAGTTGAAATTATCGCTAATATTCAATTTAAACGTCCCCCTTTCACCCTTAACCCATGTTCACTGATTTTTAATGTTTCCTCACCTCAATGGAAAAAGCCTTTCTTGTATTTACTCCATCTGTACCCTCATAATTTTGTATACATCTATCAACTCATCCTTCATGCTTCAGGAAATTAAATTCTAACTTGCTTAACCTTTCCCTGCAACCCAGTTCCTGAAGTCTGCACAACATCCTTGTAAATCTGCTCTGCACTATTTTCACCTTGTTGATATCTTTCCTGTAGTTATGTGGCCCAATCTGTGCACAATACTCCAAATTTTGCCTCACCAATGTCTCATACAACTACAACATAACATCCCAACTCTTGTACTCAGTCTTGGGATTTATGAATACCATTATGCCAAGCGCTCTCTTTCTGCCCCTATCTACTAGTGATATCACTTTCAAGGACTCAGCAGCAATCCTAAAAGCACACCACTGATCATTGCCAGCAGCCAGGAAGGCAATCATTCACTCATCTACTTAACAAAATACATTAAAAACCTGAGCAGCCTATCCTGAGGATCTGTTGAATACTTTAAAACATTGCTCCGGTCTACACCGACAGATAACAAACACAGCAAGAATTGTACTGTCTGGAAAGGAAGACTTAATTCATAGAATAACACCAGTTATATCCCATGAAAATCACCAAAAAATGGTTTCCAGCTTTCTTCAAACTTAGCAGTGGTTTCTCAAGACGAATTCTGATGTTTTCCAGATATAAGAAAGACAATACGAGAAAACTATTGATATAATGTAGGAGAATCAGTGTCTTTCGATTTTAAAAAAATGGCTCTTCCAGCTAATAGGGTAGAAAAAGCTACCACTCGATTATGCAGAAGTAGATAAACAACTAAAATCCAATAAAAGAGAAGTTGAGCGGTCAGGTTGTAAGTGAAAAACCAGAATCATTGATTGAGTTGAAAAAAAAAATTTCCATAATTTTTATAACACTGAACATGATCAAAACCTATGAGTCAATGAAGCCACTTCAAAATTGCATCTGTCAGAAATGGAGATTATATTAGGAAAAATGCAAGCTAGTTTATCTTTAGACATATAAGCTCTATGAACTATTTTCAGCTGTGTTAAAGAATGATGTGCACAAAGTTAAGAAGTATTAACTTGGCTGGTAATTCTTCCCCATATTTTAGGAGATAATGTTACTTTCAAAAATTGATAAGAAGTATGAAAAAACATGGTGTACGTCAAAAGCCAAGGACCAAGGATGCTGCAATTCTGTCATAAAAGCAGAAATCACTAATGATTCTCAGCAAGTCAGTCTGCATTTGAAGAGATAAAAACAGAAATAACATTTTATTTTGATAACCTTGCATTAGAGGTTATATGTGGTGATGGCTTGTGCTAAAATTCAATTATATTTACTTTATTTATTTGTATAATTGTCGAATGTTTTTTTGGACCACATTTTCAGGTTAAAAAAAGTGGGGGTGGGTTCAGGTCGAACTTTACATATGTTGAAGTTTGGACCTCAGCAACATTAAGATTTTTTTTAGGAGATCAGAATGGTAATAATTGATTATTCCCATCAACTGCTCGCAAAGAGTTCAGATAGGCAGGACGTTGGTTTGAGGATCCTCGATCGGGAGTTTGGATGAGCTGGGGTGGGGATCAGCAGTCGGGAGCTTGGATCTGTGGGCGGTCAGGTCCAAAAATATGGGTGTTGACATTTACATGGTATCGATGATTACACTAGTACATATTGTTATGATCCCAGAGGACCCCAAAACCCATCAGCAATAGATGTTCACCAAGACAAAATGTTTCTTCAACAAAAGTTTCTTTTAATTATATTTAAACATGAAAATAGAATCAAACTTTAACTTCTCACTATGGACTTATTTAATCCCCTTCTAATTCTAAGCGCAAGTGTATTTAATGTGTGTGTTAGTTTTTAAATTTTTTTGTTTCACAGTCCAATCTCACTTCTTTCCTTCAAGTTCCCTGGTTGCAGGCAATTCTTTGTGTGCACAGAATTTAAAATGTATAAAGTTCACTTGGCTTTGTTGCTTGAAAGGTAAATGGTTACCACTCAGGAAGGTTCTTGTTGGTTTTCAGAGAGATTTGTTGTTCCTTTTTAATCAGCCCCTTCAATGTCCACTTCAAATGAAATTTGCCCCTTCAGGGTTTTCCAGATGATAACCTTTTTCCTTCAGGACACCACAGAGTTACTTTTAATTTCTCTTATTGCAGGTAAAACATTAGACAGCCAGTGCTCTCCTCTTGCATTTACCACAAGGGCTTTGATCAGGGTGAATCAAGCACTTACAACCTGTCATTTGGAAGCTTGTTCTGTTTCAGTCCGAGCTGATGTTGTTTGCTGTAACACTAGAAATGATCACACTCTTGCGCTCACTTGCTCACAAGCACTCTTCCAGACAGCAGTGGCTCCGACATGCTTAGCAGTGGCTCCGACATGCTTTTTCATCTGTTGCCTTTTGCAAACAACAATCCATTAAATTCCTCAAAGTTGCTGTGCAAGTTGATAAGTTGACAAAAAAATGTTTTCGTCATTATAGAGTGGGGAATGCTTTCAAGATCTGCAAGGTAATATTGCAGTTATATAAAGCTCTGGTTGAACCCCAGTTAGAGCATTGTGTACAGTTCTGATCACCTTATTATTGGAATGATGCAAATGTTTGGGATAAGGTGCAGAGCAGATTTACCAGGATGCTGCCTGGAGTACAGTCCATGTGCTATGGAGAAAGGTTGAGTGAGCTAAGGCTTATCCCTTTGGAGCAATAGAGAATGAGGGTGACTTAATTGAGGTGAATAAGTTTTTAAATGAAGAAATATTTTTATAGACACAGCACCATAACAAGCACTTCTGGCTACAAACCTGCACCACCGAAATGAGACCAATTATTCCACTATGACCAAATGCCTACAGGATGGTAACAGGCCATTTTGCCCAACAAGTTTATGCTGCTGAATTTTTGCCCGGTTTATGCCCCGGTTTATGCCCCGGTTTATGCCCCGGTTTATGCCCCGGTTTATGCCCCAGTTCCGCCCCAGTTCCGCCCCAATTTACGCTGTCAGAGAAATCTGCCTTCACCAAAAGTCTCTAACCTAACTGACTTTTTTCGGTCTACTTTCCAGTTTTAAAACTGGTCTCTGACATGAACGATTGGCTTTCATTTTCTTGCTGCAGAAGTGACCTTCCTATAGATTTGTTCCAATTCTTTTAAAATATTTGGAACTCAAGAACAAGACAACGCAGATCCTGACCTTTCATCATTTCTTGTGTGAGCTTAACTTTTTTCTGTCAAGTCCCACTGAGCTGCACCCAGATCTTTCCCCACCAAACCTTCTGTGTCCATGTATCTGTCCAAATTTTCCTTAAATATCAAAATTGAGCCTGCATTTACCACTTAGCTGGCAGCTCATTCCACATTCGCACCACTCTCTGCGAGAAGAAATTATCGCTAATATTCAATTTAAACGTCCCCCTTTCACCCTTAACCCATGTTCACTGATTTTTAATGTCTCCTCACCTCAATGGAAAAAGCCTTTTTTGTATTTACTCCATCTGTACCCTCATAATTTTGTATACGTCTATCAACTCATCCTTCATGCTTCAGGAAATTAAATTCTAACTTGTTTAACCTTTCCCTGCAACCCAGTTCCTGAAGTCTGCGCAACATCCTTGTAAATCTGCAATGCACTCTTTTCACCTTGTTGAGATCTTTCCTGTAGTTATGTGGCCCAATCTGTGCACAATATTCCGAATTTTGCCTCACCAATGTCTCATACAACTTCAACATAACATCCCAACTCTTGTACTCAGTCTTTGGATTTATGAATACCAATATGCCAAATGCTCTCTTTCTGACCCTATCTACTTGTGATATCACTTTCAAGGACTAAGCAGCAATCCTCAAAGCACACCACTGGTCATTGCCAGCAGCCAGGAAGCCAATCATTCACTCATCTACTTAAAAAAAATACATTAAAAACCTGAGCAGCCTATCCTGAGGATCTGTTGAATAGTTTAAAACATTGCTCCGTTCTACACCGACAGATAACAAACACAGCAAGAATTGTATTGTCTGGAAAGGAAGAGTTAATTCATAGAATAACACCAGTTTTATCCCATGAAAGTCATCAAAATATGGTTTCCAGCTTTCTTCAAACTTAGCAGTGGTTTCTCAAAACGACTTCTGATGTTTTCCAGTTTTAAGAAAGACAACACGAGAAAACTATTGATGTAATGTAGGAGAATCAGTGTCATTCCATTTAAGTAAAATGGCTCTTCCAGCTCATAGAGTATAAAAAACTAACATTCGATTATGCAGAGGTAGATAAACAACTAAAATCCAAAAAAAGAGCAGTTGAGGGGTCAGGTGGTAATTGAAAAACCAGAATCATTGATTGAGTTGAAAAAAGAAATATTTCAATATTATTTATAACACTGAACATGAACAAAACCTATGAGTCAATGAAGCCACTTCAATATTGCATCTGTCACCAGTGGAGATTAAATTAGGAAAAATGCAACTAGTTTACTTTAGACATATAAGCTCTATGAACTATTTTCAGCTGTGTTAAAGAATGATGTGCACAAAGTTAAGAAGTATTAACTTGGCTGGTAATTCTTCCCCATATTTTAGGATATAATGTTACTTTCAAAAATTGATAAGAAGTATGAAAAAACATGGTGTACGTCAAAAGCCAAGGACCAAGGATGCTGCAATTCTGTCATAAAAGCAGAAATCACTAATGATTCTCAGCAAGTCAGTCTGCATTTGAAGAGATAAAAACAGAAATAACATTTTATTTTGATAACCTTGCATTAGAGGTTATATGTGGTGATGGCTTGTGCTAAAATTCAATTATATTTACTTTATTTATTTGTATAATTGTCGAATGTTTTTTTGGACCACATTTTCAGGTTAAAAAAAGTGGGGGTGGGTTCAGGTCGAACTTTACATATGTTGAAGTTTGGACCTCAGCAACATTAAGATTTTTTTTAGGAGATCAGAATGGTAATAATTGATTATTCCCATCAACTGCTCGCAAAGAGTTCAGATAGGCAGGACGTTGGTTTGAGGAATCTCGATCGGGAGTTTGGATGAGCTGGGGTGACGGTCAGCAGTCGGAAGCTTGGATGTGTGGGCGGTCAGGTCCAAAAATATGGGTGTTGACTTATACGTGGTATCGATGATTACACTAGTACATATTGTTATGAGCCCAGAGGACCCCAAAACCCATCAGCAATAGATGTTCACCAAGACAAAAGGTTTCTTCAACAAAAGTTGCTTTTAATTATATTTAAACATGAAAATAGAATCAAACTTTAACTTCTCACTATGGACTTATTTAATCCCCTTCTAATTCTAAGCGCAAGTGTATTTAATGTGTGTGTTAGTTTTTAATAGTTTTTTGTTTCACAGTCCAATCTCACTTCTTTCCTTCAAGTTCCCTGGTTGCAGGCAATTCTTAGTGTGCACAGAATTTAAAATGTATAAAGTTCACTTGGCTTTGGTGCTTGAAAGGTAAATGGTTACCACTCAGGAAGGTTCTTCTTGTTTTTCTGAGAGATTTGTTGTTCCTTTTTAATCAGCCACTTCAAAGTCCACTTCAAATGAAATTTGCCCCTTCAGGGTTTTCCATATGATAACCTTTTTCCTTCAGGTCACCACAGAGTTCCTTTTAATTTCTCTTATTCCAGGTAAAACATTAGACAGCCAGTGCTCTCCTCTTGCATTAACCACAAGGGCTTTGATCAGGGTGAATCAAGCACTTACAACCTGTCATTTGGAAGCTTGTTCTGTTTCAGTGCGAGCTGCTGTTGTTTGCTGTAACACTAGAAATGATCACACTCTTGCGCTCACTCACTTGCAAGCACTCTTCCAGACAGCAGTGGCTCCGACATGCTTTTTCATCTGTTGCCTTTTGCAAACAACAATCCATTAAATTCCTCAAAGTTGCTGTGCAAGTTGATAAGTTGACAAAAAAATGTTTTGGTCATTATAGAGGGGGGAATGCTTTCAAGATCTGCAAGGTAATATTGCAGTTATATAAAGCTCTGGTTAAACCCCACTTAGAGCATTGTGTACAGTTCTGATCACCTTGTTATTGGAATGATGCAAATGTTTGGGATAAGGTGCAGAGCAGATTTACCAGGATGCTGCCTGGAGTACAATCCATGTGCTATGGAGAAAGGTTGAGTGAGCTAAGGCTTATCCCTTTGGAGCAATAGAGAATGAGGGTGACTTAATTGAGGTGAATAAGTTTTTAAATGAAGAAATATTTTTTATAGACACAGTACCATAACAAGCACTTCTGGCTACAAACCTGCACCACCGAAATGTGACCAATTATTCCACTATGCCCAAATGCCTACAGTATGTTAACAGGTCATTTTGCCCAACAAGTTTATGCTACTGAATTTTTGCCCGATTTTCCGATTTTTGCCCGATTTTTGCCCGCTTTTTGCCTGCTTTTTCCCCGAATTTACCCAGGAGTCACCCAGGAGTCACCCAGGAGTCACCCAGGAGTCACCCAGGAGTCACCCAGGAGTCACCCCGGAGTCACCCCCGAGTCACCCCCGAGTCACCCCCGAGTCACCCCGGAGTCACCCCCGAGTCACCCCCGAGTCACCCCCGAGTCACCCCCGAGTCACCCCCGAGTCACCCCCGAGTCACCCCCGAGTCACCCCCGAGTCACCCACGAGTCACCCCCGAGTCACCCCCGAGTCACCCCCGAGTCACCCCCGAGTCACCCCCGAGTCACCCCCGAGTCACCCCCGAGTCACCCCCGGTCACCCCCGGTCACCCCCAAATTTACCCTGTCAGAGAAATCGGCCCTCACCAAAAGTCTCTAGCCTAACTGTCTTTTTTCGGTCTACTTTCCAGTTTTAAAACTGGTCTCTGACATGAAAGATTGGATTTCATTTTCTTGCTGCAGAAGTGACCATACTATAGAATCTTCCAAATTCTTTTAAAATATTTGGAACCCAAGAACATGACAACACACATACTGACCTTTCATCATTTCTTGAGTGAGCTTAACTTTTTTCTGTCAAGTCCCACTGAGCTGCACCCAGATCTTTCCCCTCCAAACCTTCTGTGTCCATGTATCTGTCCAAATTTTCCTTAAATATCAAAATTGAGCCTGCATTTACCACTTAGCTGGCAGCTCATTCCAGAGTCGCACCACTCCCTGCGAGAAGAAATTGTCGCTAATGTTCAATTTAAAATTCCCCCTTTCACCCTGACCGCATGTTCATTGATTTTTAATCTTTCCTCACCTCAATGGAAAAAGCCTGACTTGTATTTACTCCATCTATACCCTCATAATTTTGTATACCTCTATCAACTCATCCTTCATGCTTCAGGGAATTAAATTCTAACTTGTTTAACCTTTCCCTGCAACCCAGTTCCTGAAGTCTGCGCAACATCCTTGTAAATCTGCTCTGCACTCTTTTCACCTTGTTGATATCTTTCCTTTAGTTATGTGGCCCAATCTGTGCACAATACTCCAAATTTTGCCTCACCAATGTCTCATACAACTTCAACATATCATCCCAACTCTTGTTCTCAGTCTTTGGATTTATGAATACCAATATGCCAAAAGCTCTCTTTCTGAACCTATCTACTTGTGATATCACTTTCAAGGACTCAGCAGCAAACCTCAAAGCACACCACTGGTCATTGCCAGCAGCCAGGAAGGCAATCATTCACTCATCTACTGAAAAAAATACACTAAAAAACCTGAGCAGCCTATCCTGAGGACTTGTTGAATACTTTAAAACATTGCTCCGGTCTACATCGACAGATAACAAACACAGCAAGAATTGTATTGTCTGGAAAGGAAGAGTTAATTCATAGAATAACACCAGTTATATCCCATGAAAGTCATCAAAAAATGGTTTCCAGCTTTCTTCAAACTTAGCAGTGGTTTCTCAAGACGACATCTGATGTTTTCCAGATTTAAGAAAGACAACATGAGAAAACTATTGATATAATGTAGGAGAATCAGTGTCTTTCCATTTAAGTAAAATGGGTCTTCCAGCTAATAGAGTAGAAAAAGCAACCACTCGATTATGCAGAAGTAGATAAACAACAAATATCGAAAAATAAGAGCAGTTGAGGGGTCAGGTTGTAATTGAAAAACCAGAATCATTGATTGAGTTGAAAAAAAATATTTCCATAATTTTTATAACACTGAACATGATCAAAACCTATGAGTCAATGAAGCCACTTCAAAACTGCATCTGTCACAAGTGGAGATTGTATTAGGAAAAATGCAAGCTAGTTTATCTTTAGACATATAAGCTCTATGAACTATTTTCAGCTGTGTTAAAGAATGATGTGCACAAAGTGAAGAAGTAGTAACTAGTCTGGTAATTCTTTCCCATATATCAGGAGGTAATGTTACTTTCAAAAATTGATAAGAATTATGAAGAAACATGGTGTAAGTCAAAAGCCAAGTACCAGGGATGTTGGAAATCTGTCATAAAAGCAGAAATCACTCACGATTCTCAGCAAGTCAGTCTGCATTTGAAGAGATAAAAACAGAAATAAAATTTCATTTTGATAACCTTGCATTAGAGGTTGTATGTGGTGATGGCTTGTGCTAAAATTCAAAGATATTTACTTTATTTATTTGTATAATTGTCGAATGTTTTTTTTTACCACTTTTTCAGGTTAAAAAAAGTGGGGGTGGGTTCAGGTCGATCTGTACATTTGTTGAAGTTTGTACCTCAGTAAGATTAAGATTTTTTTTAGGAGATCAGAATGGTAATAATTGATTATTCCCATCAACTGCTCGCAAAGAGTTCAGAT
This sequence comes from Narcine bancroftii, assembly GCF_036971445.1. Classification (NCBI taxonomy): domain Eukaryota; kingdom Metazoa; phylum Chordata; class Chondrichthyes; order Torpediniformes; family Narcinidae; genus Narcine; species Narcine bancroftii. Next base: position 216,983,954 of record NC_091469.1, on the reverse strand, counting down.
AGGCAGGACGTTGGTTTGAGGAATCTCGATCGGGAGTTTGGATGAGCTGGGGTGACGGTCAGCAGTCGGGAGCTTGGATGTGTGGGCGGTCAGGTCCAAAAATATGGGTGTTGACTTTTACGTGGTATCGATGATTACACTAGTACATATTGTTATGAGCCCAGAGGACTCCAAAACCCATCAGCAATAGATGTTCACCAAGACAAAAGGTTTCTTCAACAAAAGTTGCTTTTAATTATATTTAAACATGAAAATAGAATCAAACTTTAACTTCTCACTATGGACTTATTTAATCCCCTTCTAATTCTAAGCGCAAGTGTATTTAATGTGTGTGTTAGTTTTTAAAAGTTTTTTGTTTCACAGTCCAATCTCACTTCTTTCCTTCAAGTTCCCTGGTTGCAGGCAATTCTTAGTGTGCACAGAATTTAAAATGTATAAAGTTCACTTGGCTTTGGTGCTTGAAAGGTAAATGGTTACCTCTCAGGAAGGTTCTTGTTGTTTTTCTGAGAGATTTGTTGTTCCTTTTTAATCAGCCACTTCAAAGTCCACTTCAAATGAAATTTGCCCCTTCAGGGTTTTCCATATGATAACCTTTTTCCTTCAGGTCACCACAGAGTTCCTTTTAATTTCTCTTATTCCAGGTAAAACATTAGACACCCAGTGCTCTCCTCTTGCATTAACCACAAGGGCTTTGATCAGGGTGAATCAAGCACTTACAACCTGTCATTTGGAAGCTTGTTCTGTTTCAGTGCGAGCTGCTGTTGTTTGCTGTAACACTAGAAATGATCACACTCTTGCGCTCACTAACTTGCAAGCACTCTTCCAGACAGCAGTGGCTCCGACATGCTTTTTCATCTGTTGCCTTTTGCAAACAACAATCCATTAAATTCCTCAAAGTTGCTGTGCAAGTTGATAAGTTGACAAAAAAAATGTTTTGGTCATTATAGAGGGGGGAATGCTTTCAAGATCTGCAAGGTAATATTGCAGTTATATAAAGCTCTGGTTAAAACCCACTTAGAGCATTGTGTACAGTTCTGATCACCTTGTTATTGGAATGATGCAAATGTTTGGGATAAGGTGCAGAGCAGATTTACCAGGATGCTGCCTGGAGTACAATCCATGTGCTATGGAGAAAGGTTGAGTGAGCTAAGGCATATCCCTTTGGAGCAATAGAGAATGAGGGTGACTTAATTGAGGTGAATAAGTTTTTAAATGAAGAAATATTTTTTATAGACACAGTACCATAACAAGCACTTCTGGCTACAAACCTGCACCACCGAAATGTGACCAATTATTCCACTATGCCCAAATGCCTACAGTATGTTAACAGGTCATTTTGCCCAACAAGTTTATGCTACTGAATTTTTGCCCGATTTTTGCCCGATTTTTACCCAATTTTTGCCCGATTTTTCCCCGATTTTTCCCCGATTTTTCCCCGATTTTTCCCCGATTTTTCCCCGATTTTTCCCCGGAGTCACCCCGGAGTCACCCCGGAGTCACCCCGGAGTCACCCCGGAGTCACCCCGGAGTCACCCCGGAGTCACCCCGGAGTCACCCCGGAGTCACCCCGGAGTCACCCCGGAGTCACCCCGGAGTCACCCCGGAGTCACCCCGGAGTCACCCCGGAGTCACCCCGGAGTCACCCCGGAGTCACCCCGGAGTCACCCCGGAGTCACCCCGGAGTCACCCCGGAGTCACCCCGGAGTCACCCCCGAGTCACCCCCGAGTCACCCCCGAGTCACCCCCGAGTCACCCCCGAGTCACCCCCGAGTCACCCCCGAGTCACCCCCGAGTCACCCCCGAGTCACCCCCGAGTCACCCCCGAGTCACCCCCGAGTCACCCCCGAGTCACCCCCGAGTCACCCCCGAGTCACCCCCGAGTCACCCCCGAGTCACCCCCGAGTCACCCCCGAGTCACCCCCGAGTCACCCCCGAGTCACCCCCGAGTCACCCCCGAGTCACCCCCGAGTCACCCCCGAGTCACCCCCGAGTCACCCCCGAGTCACCCCCGAGTCACCCCCGAGTCACCCCCGGTCACCCCCGGTCACCCCCGGTCACCCCCGGTCACCCCCGGTCACCCCCGGTCACCCCCGGTCACCCCCGGTCACCCCCGGTCACCCCCGGTCACCCCCGGTCACCCCCGGTCACCCCCGGTCACCCCCGGTCACCCCCGGTCACCCCCGGTCACCCCCCGGTCACCCCCGGTCACCCCCGGTCTCGCCCAAATTTACCCTGTCAGAGAAATCGGCCCTCACCAAAAGTCTCTAGCCTAACTGTCTTTTTTCGGTCTACTTTCCAGTTTTAAAACTGGTCTCTGACATGAAAGATTGGATTTCATTTTCTTGCTGCAGAAGTGACCATACTATAGAATCGTCCAAATTCTTTTAAAATATTTGGAATCCAAGAACATGACAACACACATACTGACCTTTCATCATTTCTTGAGTGAGCTTTAATTTTTCTGTCAAGTCCCACTGAGCTTCACCCAGATCTTTCCCCTCCAAACCTTCTGTGTCCATGTATCTGTCCAAATTTTCCTTAAATATCAAAATTGAGCCTGCATTTACCACTTAGCTGGCAGCTCATTCCAGAGTCGCACCACTCTCTGCGAGAAGAAATTGTCGCTAATGTTCAATTTAAAATTCCCCCTTTCACCCTGACCGCATGTTCATTGATTTTTAATCTTTCCTCACGTCAATGGAAAAAGCCTGACTTGTATTTACTCCATCTATACCCTCATAATTTTGTATACCTCTATCAACTCATCCTTCATGCTTCAGGGAATTAAATTCTAACTTGTTTAACCTTTCCCTGCAACCCAGTTCCTGAAGTCTGCGCAACATCCTTGTAAATCTGCTCTGCACTCTTTTCACCTTGTTGATATCTTTCCTGTAGTTATGTGGCCCAATCTGTGCACAATACTCCAAATTTTGCCTCACCAATGTCTCATACAACTTCAACATAACATCCCAACTCTTGTACTCAGTCTTTGGATTTATGAATACCAATATGCCAAAAGCTCTCTTTCTGAACCTATCTACTTGTGATATCACTTTCAAGGACTCAGCAGCAATCCTCAAAGCACACCACTGGTCATTGCCAGCAGCCAGGAAGGCAATCATTCACTCATCTACTGAAAAAAATACACTAAAAAACCTGAGCAGCCTATCCTGAGGACTTGTTGAATACTTTAAAACATTGCTCCGGTCTACATCGACAGATAACAAACACAGCAAGAATTGTATTGTCTGGAAAGGAAGAGTTAATTCATAGAATAACACCAGTTATATCCCATGAAAGTCATCAAAAAATGGTTTCCAGCTTTCTTCAAACTTAGCAGTGGTTTCTCAAGACGACATCTGATGTTTTCCAGATTTAAGAAAGACAACATGAGAAAACTATTGATATAATGTAGGAGAATCAGTGTCTTTCCATTTAAGTAAAATGGGTCTTCCAGCTAATAGAGTAGAAAAAGCAACCACTCGATTATGCAGAAGTAGATAAACAACAAATATCGAAAAATAAGAGCAGTTGAGGGGTCAGGTTGTAATTGAAAAACCAGAATCATTGATTGAGTTGAAAAAAATATTTCCATATTCTTATAACACTGAACATGATCAAAACCTATGAGTCAATGAAGCCACTTCAATATTGCATCCGTCACAAGTGGAGCTTGTATTAGGAAAAATGCAAGCTTGTCTATCTTTAGACATAGAAGCTCTATGAACTATTTTCAGCTGTGTTAAAGAAAGATGTGCACAAAGTGAAGAAGTAGTAACTAGTCTGGTAATTCTTCCCCATATTTCAGGAGGTAATGTTACTTTCAAAAATTGATAAGAAGTATGAAAAAACATGGTGTTAGTCAAAAGCCAAGTACCAGGGATGCTGGAAATCTGTCATAAAAGAAGAAATCACTTATGATTCTCAGCAAGTCAGTCTACATTTGTAGAGATAAAAACAGAAATAACATTTCATTTTGATAACCTTGTATTAGAGGTTGTACGTGGTGATGGCTTATGCTAAAATTCAACGATATTTATTTTATTTATTTATATAATTGTCGAATGTTTTTTGGACCAATTTTTCAGGTTAAAAAAAGTGGGGGTGGGTTCAGGTCGAACTTTACATATGTTGAACTTTGGACCTCAGTAAGATTCAGATTTTTTTTTAGTTGATCAGAATGGTAATAATTGATTATTCCCATCAACTGCTCACAAAGAGTTCAGATAGGCAGGAAGTTGGCTTGAGGATCCTCGATCGGGAGCTTGGATGGGCTGGAGTGAGGATCAGCAGTCGGGAGCTTGGATGTGTGGGCGGTCAGGTCCAAAAATATGGGTGTTGACTTTTACATGGTATCGATGATTACACTAGTACATATAGTTATGATCCCAGAGGACCCCAATATCCATCAGCAATAGATGTTCACCAAGACAAAAGGTTTTTTCAACAAAAGTTGCTTTTAATTATATTTAAACATGAAAATAGAATCAAACTTTAACTTCTCACTATGGACTTATTTAATCCCCTTCTAATTCTAAGCGCAAGTGTATTTAATGAGTGTGTAAGTTTTTAAAAGTTTTCTGTTTCACAGTCCAATTTCACTTCTTTCCTTCAAGTTCCCTGGTTGCAGGCAATTCTTATAGTGTGCACAGAATTTAAAATGTATAAAGTTCACTCTGATTTGGTGCTTGAAAGTTTAATGGTTACCACTCAGGAAGGTTCTTGTTGGTTTTCAGAGAGATTTGTTGTTCCTTTTTAATCAGCCACTTCAATGTCCACTTCAAATGAAATTTTCCCCTTCAGGGTTTTCCAGCTGATAACCTTTTTCCTTCAGGTCTCCACAGAGTTCCTTTTAATTTCTCTTATTCCAGGTAAAATATTAGACAGCCAGTGTTCTCCTCTTGCATTAACCACAAGGGCTTTTATCAGGGTGAATCAAGCACTTACAACCTGTCATTTGGAAGCTTGTTTTGTTTCAGTCCGAGCTGCTGTTGTTGGCTGTAACACTAGAAATGATCACACTCTTGCGCTCACTTGCTCACAAGCACTCTTCCAGACAGCAGTGGCTCCGACATGCTTTTTCATCTGTTGCCTTTTGCAAACAACAATCCATTAAATTCCTCAAAGTTGCTGTGCAAGTTGATAAGTTGACAAAAAAATGTTTTGGTCATTATAGAGGGGGGAATGCTTTCAAGATCTGCAAGGTAATATTGCAGTTATATAAAGCTCTGGTTAAACCCCACTTAGAGCATTGTGCACAGTTCTGATCACCTTGTTATTGGAATGATGCAAATGTTTGGGATAAGGTGCAGAGCAGATTTACCAGGATGCTGCCTGGAGTACAATCCATGTGCTATGGAGAAAGGTTGAGTGAGCTAAGGCTTATCCCTTTGGAGCAATAGAGAATGAGGGTGACTTAATTGAGGTGAATAAATTTTTAAATGAAGAAATATTTTTTATAGACACAGTACCATAACAAGCACTTCTGGCTACAAACCTGCACCACCGAAATGTGACCAATTATTCCACTATGCCCAAATGCCTACAGTATGGTAACAGGTCATTTTGCCCAACAAGTCTATGCTACTGAATTTTTGCCCGATTTTTGCCCGATTTTTGCCCGATTTTTGCCCGATTTTTGCCCGATTTTTGCCCGATTTTTGCCCGATTTTTGCCCGATTTTTGCCCGATTTTTGCCCGATTTTTGCCCGATTTTTGCCCGATTTTTGCCCGATTTTTGCCCGATTTTTGCCCGATTTTTGCCCGATTTTTGCCCGATTTTTGCCCGATTTTTGCCCGATTTTTGCCCGATTTTGCCCCGGAGTCACCCCCGAGTCACCCCCGAGTCACCCCCGAGTCACCCCCGAGTCACCCCCGAGTCACCCCCGAGTCACCCCCGAGTCACCCCCGAGTCACCCCCGAGTCACCCCCGAGTCACCCCCGAGTCACCCCCGAGTCACCCCCGAGTCACCCCCGAGTCACCCCCGAGTCACCCCGGAGTCACCCCGGAGTCACCCCGGAGTCACCCCGGAGTCACCCCGGAGTCACCCCGGAGTCACCCCGGAGTCACCCCGGAGTCACCCCGGAGTCACCCCGGAGTCACCCCGGAGTCACCCCGGAGTCACCCCGGAGTCACCCCGGAGTCACCCCGGAGTCACCCCGGAGTCACCCCGGAGTCACCCCCGAGTCACCCCCGAGTCACCCCCGAGTCACCCCCGAGTCACCCCCGAGTCACCCCCGAGTCACCCCCGAGTCACCCCCGAGTCACCCCCGAGTCACCCCCGAGTCACCCCCGAGTCACCCCCGAGTCACCCCCGAGTCACCCCCGAGTCACCCCCGAGTCACCCCCGAGTCACCCCCGAGTCACCCCCGAGTCACCCCCGAGTCACCCCCGAGTCACCCCCGAGTCACCCCCGAGTCACCCCCGAGTCACCCCCGAGTCACCCCCGAGTCACCCCCGAGTCACCCCCGAGTCACCCCCGAGTCACCCCCGAGTCACCCCCGAGTCACCCCCGAGTCACCCCCGAGTCACCCCCGAGTCACCCCCGAGTCACCCCCGAGTCACCCCCGAGTCACCCCCGAGTCACCCCCGAGTCACCCCCGAGTCACCCCCGAGTCACCCCCGAGTCACCCCCGAGTCACCCCCGAGTCACCCCCGAGTCACCCCCGAGTCACCCCCGAGTCACCCCCGAGTCACCCCCGAGTCACCCCCGAGTCACCCCCGAGTCACCCCCGAGTCACCCCCGAGTCACCCCCGAGTCACCCCCGAGTCACCCCCGAGTCACCCCCGAGTCACCCCCGAGTCACCCCCGAGTCACCCCCGAGTCACCCCCGAGTCACCCCCGAGTCACCCCCGAGTCACCCCCGAGTCACCCCCGAGTCACCCCCGAGTCACCCCCGAGTCACCCCCGAGTCACCCCCGAGTCACCCCCGAGTCACCCCCGAGTCACCCCCGAGTCACCCCCGAGTCACCCCCGAGTCACCCCCGAGTCACCCCCGAGTCACCCCCGAGTCACCCCCGAGTCACCCCCGAGTCACCCCCGAGTCACCCCCGAGTCACCCCCGAGTCACCCCCGAGTCACCCCCGAGTCACCCCCGAGTCACCCCCGAGTCACCCCCGAGTCACCCCCGAGTCACCCCCGAGTCACCCCCGAGTCACCCCCGAGTCACCCCCGAGTCACCCCCGAGTCACCCCCGAGTCACCCCCGAGTCACCCCCGAGTCACCCCCGGTCACCCCCGGTCACCCCCGGTCACCCCCGGTCACCCCCGGTCACCCCCGGTCACCCCCGGTCACCCCCGGTCACCCCCGGTCACCCCCGGTCACCCCCCGGTCACCCCCCGGTCACCCCCCGGTCACCCCCCGGTCACCCCCCGGTCACCCCCCGGTCACCCCCCGGTCACCCCCCGGTCACCCCCCGGTCACCCCCCGGTCACCCCCCGGTCACCCCCCGGTCACCCCCCGGTCACCCCCCGGTCACCCCCCGGTCACCCCCCGGTCACCCCCCGGTCACCCCCCGGTCACCCCCCGGTCACCCCCCGGTCACCCCCCGGTCACCCCCCGGTCACCCCCCGGTCACCCCCCGGTCACCCCCCGGTCACCCCCCGGTCACCCCCCGGTCACCCCCCGGTCACCCCCCGGTCACCCCCCGGTCACCCCCCGGTCACCCCCCGGTCACCCCCCGGTCACCCCCCGGTCACCCCCCGGTCTCGCCCAAATTTACCCTGTCAGAGAAATCGGCCCTCACCAAAAGTCTCTAGCCGAACTGTCTTTTTTCGGTCTACTTTCCAGTTTTAAAACTGGTCTCTGACATGAAAGATTGGATTTCATTTTCTTGCTGCAGAAGTGACCATACTATAGAATAGTCCAAATTCTTTTAAAATATTTGGAATCCAAGAACATGACAACACACATACTGACCTTTCATCATTTCTTGAGTGAGCTTTAATTTTTTCTGTCAAGTCCCACTGAGCTTCACCCAGATCTTTCCCCTCCAAACCTTCTGTGTCCATGTATCTGTCCAAATTTTCCTTAAATATCAAAATTGAGCCTGCATTTACCATTTAGCTGGCAGCTCATTCCAGAGTCGCACCACTCTCTGCGAGAAGAAATTGTCGCTAATGTTCAATTTAAAATTCCCCCTTTCACCCTGACCGCATGTTCATTGATTTTTAATCTTTCCTCACGTCAATGGAAAAAGCCTGACTTGTATTTACTCCATCTATACCCTCATAATTTTGTATACCTCTATCAACTCATCCTTCATGCTTCAGGGAATTAAATTCTAACTTGTTTAACCTTTCCCTGCAACCCAGTTCCTGAAGTCTGCGCAACATCCTTGTAAATCTGCTCTGCACTCTTTTCACCTTGTTGATATCTTTCCTGTAGTTATGTGGCCCAATCTGTGCACAATACTCCAAATTTTGCCTCACCAATGTCTCATACAACTTCAACATAACATCCCAACTCTTGTACTCAGTCTTTGGATTTATGAATACCAATATGCCAAAAGCTCTCTTTCTGAACCTATCTACTTGTGATATCACTTTCAAGGACTCAGCAGCAATCCTCAAAGCACACCACTGGTCATTGCCAGCAGCCAGGAAGGCAATCATTCACTCATCTACTGAAAAAAATACACTAAAAAACCTGAGCAGCCTATCCTGAGGACTTGTTGAATACTTTAAAACATTGCTCCGGTCTACATCGACAGATAACAAACACAGCAAGAATTGTATTGTCTGGAAAGGAAGAGTTAATTCATAGAATAACACCAGTTATATCCCATGAAAGTCATCAAAAAATGGTTTCCAGCTTTCTTCAAACTTAGCAGTGGTTTCTCAAGACGACATCTGATGTTTTCCAGATTTAAGAAAGACAACATGAGAAAACTATTGATATAATGTAGGAGAATCAGTGTCTTTCGATTTAAGTAAAATGGGTCTTCCAGCTAATAGAGTAGAAAAAGCAACCACTCGATTATGCAGAAGTAGATAAACAACAAATATCGAAAAATAAGAGCAGTTGAGGGGTCAGGTTGTAATTGAAAAACCAGAATCATTGATTGAGTTGAAAAAAATATTTCCATATTCTTATAACACTGAACATGATCAAAACCTATGAGTCAATGAAGCCACTTCAATATTGCATCCGTCACAAGTGGAGCTTGTATTAGGAAAAATGCAAGCTTGTCTATCTTTAGACATAGAAGCTCTATGAACTATTTTCAGCTGTGTTAAAGAAAGATGTGCACAAAGTGAAGAAGTAGTAACTAGTCTGGTAATTCTTCCCCATATTTCAGGAGGTAATGTTACTTTCAAAAATTGATAAGAAGTATGAAAAAACATGGTGTTAGTCAAAAGCCAAGTACCAGGGATGCTGGAAATCTGTCATAAAAGAAGAAATCACTTATGATTCTCAGCAAGTCAGTCTACATTTGTAGAGATAAAAACAGAAATAACATTTCATTTTGATAACCTTGTATTAGAGGTTGTACGTGGTGATGGCTTATGCTAAAATTCAACGATATTTATTTTATTTATTTATATAATTGTCGAATGTTTTTTGGACCAATTTTTCAGGTTAAAAAAAGTGGGGGTGGGTTCAGGTCGAACTTTACATATGTTGAACTTTGGACCTCAGTAAGATTCAGATTTTTTTTTAGTTGATCAGAATGGTAATAATTGATTATTCCCATCAACTGCTCACAAAGAGTTCAGATAGGCAGGAAGTTGGCTTGAGGATCCTCGATCGGGAGCTTGGATGGGCTGGAGTGAGGATCAGCAGTCGGGAGCTTGGATGTGTGGGCGGTCAGGTCCAAAAATATGGGTGTTGACTTTTACATGGTATCGATGATTACACTAGTACATATAGTTATGATCCCAGAGGACCCCAATATCCATCAGCAATAGATGTTCACCAAGACAAAAGGTTTTTTCAACAAAAGTTGCTTTTAATTATATTTAAACATGAAAATAGAATCAAACTTTAACTTCTCACTATGGACTTATTTAATCCCCTTCTAATTCTAAGCGCAAGTGTATTTAATGAGTGTGTAAGTTTTTAAAAGTTTTCTGTTTCACAGTCCAATTTCACTTCTTTCCTTCAAGTTCCCTGGTTGCAGGCAATTCTTATAGTGTGCACAGAATTTAAAATGTATAAAGTTCACTCTGATTTGGTGCTTGAAAGTTTAATGGTTACCACTCAGGAAGGTTCTTGTTGGTTTTCAGAGAGATTTGTTGTTCCTTTTTAATCAGCCACTTCAATGTCCACTTCAAATGAAATTTTCCCCTTCAGGGTTTTCCAGCTGATAACCTTTTTCCTTCAGGTCACCACAGAGTTCCTTTTAATTTCTCTTATTCCAGGTAAAATATTAGACAGCCAGTGCTCTCCTCTTGCATTAACCACAAGGGCTTTTATCAGGGTGAATCAAGCACTTACAACCTGTCATTTGGAAGCTTGTTTTGTTTCAGTCCGAGCTGCTGTTGTTGGCTGTAACACTAGAAATGATCACACTCTTGCGCTCACTTGCTCACAAGCACTCTTCCAGACAGCAGTGGCTCCGACATGCTTTTTCATCTGTTGCCTTTTGCAAACAACAATCCATTAAATTCCTCAAAGTTGCTGTGCAAGTTGATAAGTTGACAAAAAAATGTTTTGGTCATTATAGAGAGGGGAATGCTTTCAAGATCAGCAAGGTAATATTGCAGTTATATAAAGTTCTGGTTAAACCCCACTTAGAGCATTGTGTACAGTTCTGATCACCTTATTATCGGAATGATTCAAATGTTTGGGATAAGGTGCAGAGCAGATTTACCAGGATGCTGCCTGGAGTACAGTCCATGTGCTATGGAGAAAGGTTGAGTGAGCTATGGCTTATCTCTTTGGAGCAAAAGAGAACGAGGGTGACTTAATTGAGGTGAATAAGCTTTTAGATGAAGAAATGTTTTTATAGACACAGCACCATAACAAGCACTTCTGGCTACAAACCTGCACCACTGAAATGTGACCAATTATTCCACTATGCCCAAATGCCTACAGTATAGTAACAGGCCATTTTGCGCAACAAGTTTATGCTGCTGAATTTATGCCCCGATTTATGCCCCGATTTATGCCCCGATTTATGCCCCGATTTATGCCCCGATTTACGCCCCGATTTACGCCCCGATTTACGCCCCGATTTACGCCCCGATTTACGCCCCGGTTTACGCCCCGGTTTACGCCCCGGTTTACGCCCCGGTTTACGCCCCGGTTTACGCCCCGGTTTACGCCCCGGTTTACGCCCCGGTTTACGCCCCGGTTTACGCCCCGGTTCACGCCCCGGTTCACGCCCCGGTTCACGCCCCGGTTCACGCCCCGGTTCACGCCCCGGTTCACGCCCCGGTTCACGCCCCGGTTCACGCCCCGGTTCACGCCCCGGTTCACGCCCCGGTTCACGCCCCGGTTCACGCCCCGGTTCACGCCCCGGTTCACGCCCCGGTTCACGCCCCGGTTCACGCCCCGGTTCACGCCCCGGTTCACGCCCCGGGTCACGCCCCGGGTCACGCCCCGGGTCACGCCCCGGGTCACGCCCCGGGTCACGCCCCGGGTCACGCCCCGGGTCACGCCCCGGGTCACGCCCCGGGTCACGCCCCGGGTCACGCCCCGGGTCACGCCCCGGGTCACGCCCCGGGTCACGCCCCGGGTCACGCCCCGGGTCACGCCCCGGGTCACGCCCCGGGTCACGCCCCGGGTCACGCCCCGGGTCACGCCCCGGGTCACGCCCCGGGTCACGCCCCGGGTCACCCTGTCAGAGATTTCTGCCCTCACCAGAAGTCTCTAGCCTAACTGCCTTTTTTCGGTCTACTTTCCAGTTTTAAAACTAGTCTCTGACATGAAAGATTGGCTTTCATTTTCTTGCTTCAGACGTGACCATCCGATAGAATCGTCCCAATTCTTTTAAAATATTTGGAACCCATGAACATGACAACACAGATACTGACCTTTCATCATTTCTTGAGTGAGCTTAACTTTTTTCTGTCAAGTCCCACTGAGCTGCACCCAGATCTTTCCCCTCCAAACCTTCTGTGTCCATGTATCTGTCCAAATTTTTCTTAAATGTCAAAATTGAGACTGCATTTACCACTTAGTTGGCAGCTCATTCCAGATTCGCACCACTCTCTGCGAGAAGAAATTATCGCTAATGTTCAATTTAAAATACCCCCTTTCACCCTGAATGCATGTTCACTGATTTATAATCTTTCCTCACCTCAATGGAAAAAGCCTGGCTTGTATTTACTCCATCTATACCCTCATAATTTTGTATACCTCTATTAACTCATCCTTCATGCTTCAGGGAATTAAATTCTAATTTGTTTAACCTTTCCCTGCAGCCCAGTTCCTGAAGTCTGCGCAACATCCTTGTAAATCTGCTCTGCACTCTTTTCACCTTGTTGATATTTTTCCTATAGTTATGTGGCCCAATCTGTGCACAATACTCCAAATTGTGCCTCACCAATGTCTCATACAACTTCAAAATAATATCGCAACTCTTGTACTCAGTCTTTGGATTTATGAATACCAATATGTCAAAAGCTCTCTTTCTGACCCTATGTACTTGTGATATCACTTTCAAGGACTCAGCAGCAATCCTCAAAGCACGCCACTGGTCATTGCCAGCAGCCAGGAAGGCAATCATTCACTCATATACTTAAAAAAATACACTGAAAAACCTGAGCAGCCTATCCTGAGGATCTGTTGAATAGTTTAAAACATTGCTCCGGTCTACACCGACAGATAACAAACACAGCAAGAATTGTATTGTCTGGAAAGGAAGAGTTAATTCATAGAATAACACCAGTTATATCCCATGAAAGTCATCAAAAAATGGTTTCCAGCATTCTTCAAACTTAGCAGTGGTTTCTCGAGACAACTTCTGATGTTTTCCAGATTTGTGAAAGACGCAGTCATACGCATAACATATGCTGACACATTCACCAAACAATACCAATATAATATGAAATTAACAGGAAAATAGCTTGAGGTTAATTGAACAAAAGTGTGTACAAATGAAGCATGTCATGAAATCTATAAATTTAAAGATAAGTGAAAATAAAAGAAAATTAGAAATGGATCAGAGGAAAAAATAATTGAGTGAATTCTTGATTTATCCATCAAGAATGATTTTTCGAGTTCCCAGTTCTGCTAAAGGTATGCATTTAGATTTTCTTTGTCATATAAATGGTCCATCTAAGAAACTGGCACATTTGTAGTAAATGATAAATTGGACTGTAGATTTTGTAAATTTGAAATAAAATAAGGAAGGTAAAACGATTTGGCAAGGTATGTTTAGTGCCTAATCTTACTGCAATGTGCCTGAGGAGAAAAGAACAATTTTATACACTATATATAGTGTCAAAAATAGTGTGTCCCAATAGAAAGTCATAAAATATCCAGAAATTCTTGCAGATATCAAATGTTAATCCATTGAAGAATATGGGTTCTGTTTTATTGTTTGTTCAGAAGACACACAGTATTAATGCAGTTGCAATGAGCACAAAATAGTTTAATTCTATGATTGAATATTTGATGCATTATAACTATACAGGAAATGAGATGACGGGACAATGATTATATGGCTTCCTGAACACTTTTGTCTGTAGTTTATTGATTTTGGGCTGCTGACCATGGAAATCACCTCAACATTTTCCTGTTATTTGTAACCTATTTTGGGGATTTCTTGTCATGTTTTACATCTACTAGTCTATTGTCCACAAAGCAAGGTGTTTTGGTCAGTCCAAACAGACCTGGACATGCACAGTGCAGGTAACTATGCAAATGTTGTCTTAGGCCTGTGCATGCTTGGAATTGATGGATACAGACATGCTTTAAAATCAGCTCACGTTTCCAGATGCTGGGCATTATACTTATCTAGATTGGATGCACATGCTCTTCAGGCAATAGCATGGTGAGGGCACTTAACAATAGCATTTATTGTCTTCAGGAAGATTTGATTCAGCAGGAATGTCTCGTCAATGTTGCAACAGCTGTGATGCATTCTGTTACATTTCTGCCATGTATATGCTTCAGGCTCAAAGACGCAGCATGACTGCTCTTATGAAGAAAGCCTATGAGCTCTGCTTTGGTTGTCAAAATGGTGAACAAGTCAAACCCTGGGGTCCTCCCATTTGTTGTGCAACATATAACAGTCAACCTGAGAGCTTGCCTTAGAAGTACTTGCAAGTCAAGGTTATTTGTAGTTCTAATGATAGAGCGAGAACAGAGAAGTTTTACTGATGTCTGACCAAAATATTTGGCTTCCCTACAAAAAAATAAGAAAATTGAGACATTCACTTTGCATCTAACCCAAGGTGGAACATTAATCTCTGACTCTCTCTTGTGATCAGATGATCACCAATTCCTAATCACCACATCCCCTTTTCTTAAGATGTTCAATCTAGCAACATTACACAGTAATACAGTATTCATTTCAATTTAAACACAAACATCAACAAATCAAACTTTTAAACTATGCAGTTCTTTTTATTTTAGAGTTTCAGCCTGTTGGGTGCTTTGATAATGTGTGTGGATATTCTCAACACAGGTGCCTGTGTGGGCTGTGTTGGTCCACTGCTATCTAGCACTGCTGGTGATTCCTCTGTTGCTGTGCAGGCTGGATCTTCTACATTTGTCTGTTCTTGCAGTGTCACTTGGATTTTCAGCAGGCTCTTTCAACTCCTCCTCAGTATTTGACCATCCTCTATTTTAACAGTATTGGTTCTTGGATTTACTTTCTCCAGAACAGTGGCCTTCTCATCTGAGGTGTTGGAATCTCCAAGTTTCTCTGTGTCATGTTGTTGACATCCTTCCTATATTTCGGCAACCAAAAGTGCACACAATATTCCAAATTTGGCCTTACCAGGGAATGATGTACCAGAATTCCTAAATCCCTTTCTTCAACTGCAGTCCTCAATTGTCTACCATTTAACATGTATGAACATGGCTGAGTATTCCTACCAAAATGTAGCACCTCATACTTATCTGTATTAACCTCCACCTGCCATCTTTCTGCCCACTCTTCTAAATGGCCTATATTGCATTGCAAGCTTTGAAAACCTTCCTTAGTGTCCCCAACACCACCAATCTTAGTATCATCTGCTTACTTACTAATTATATTTACCACCCTATCATCCAGATCATTAATATATATGACAAACAACAATGGACCCAGTACTGATCACTGAGTCATTCCACTAGACACCGGCCTCCAATTTGAAAACAATTTTCCACCACTATTCTCTGGCATCTCCCACCCAATCATTGTTGAATCCATTTCACGACTTCAACATTAATACCTAATGCTTGAACCTTCCTAATTAACCTCTGATGCAGAACCCTGTTAAAGGGCTTAATAAATTCCACACAGACAACATCTACAGTTTTCCCTTCGTCAACCTTCTTAGTATCTGCCTCAAAATATTATATAAGATTTGTTAAACATGATCTACCATGCATGAAACCATGTTGACTACTCCTAATCAGTCCCTGTCTATCCAAATAATTGTATATTCCACCTCTAAGAACACTCTCCATTTATGTACCTACCACTGATGTCAGACTCATGGGCCTATAATTATCCAGTTTACTGTTAGATCCTTTTGTTTAAACTGTGGAAGAACATGAGCAACCCTCCAATCCTCTGACATCTCCCTCATGGCCACTGACATTTTAAATATTTCTGAAAGAGCCCCCACTATTTCTTCATTAACCTCCATCAAGGTCCAAGAGAATATCTTATCAGTGATTTAGCCACATTTTTTCTCTTTAAAATAGACTCAATATTGCTTTCCTTCGTGAATAATGAAGAAAAAACACATTTAAAATTTCCCCTGTCTCTTCTGACTCCTCACATCGCCTACCCCTCTGATCCTCAAGGCGCCCAATTTTATCCTTCACTATTCTTTTACTTTTAATGTACCTGTAGAAACCCTTTGGATTTATTTTTACCTTGCCTGCCTTCTCCAGCCTCTCCATATAATGTAAACCTATAATTCAAGTGAATCTTTTCTGCACCAGTTGTAGCATGACATCCCTGCCTCTGTTCTCAGTGGCCTTACCGGAGAATGCAAGTTGCTAAATGCCTTCTTCATCAGACTTTCTACTTGTCTTTTCACTTTTGTGGAACTATGTACATGCACTGTCTCGTCTCTCTGCCCTCTAACTCTTTGAGGGCCCAGTCGTTCACAATAATGCAGTAATTAAGTTCCCGGACTAATAATATAGAGGCACAAGTAAAGACTAAATTGGGTAAAAAACAATAGACATTAGTCATGATAAGGCCAGAATCATTCATTATTATGAGCACCTATTGGGTTACTAATGTCATTCAGGGAGGATGTCTGCCATACTTATTTGTTCAGGTTTATATATTAATAACTCTAAAGCAATTTGGTGACGTTATTTTGGGATTGACAATTATTGCTGGACTTGCCAATGTTGCTGAGGTTTAGTTCTTAGTCAAGACTTAACAATTACAGGGGTGTGTCCTGATGGCGAAGGAAGAAGAGGTGTAATTCCGTCTTCCCCCAGTTGGACTGATAAATACCCGAATTAAAATACTTAAAAAGTCTTAAAAGTCTGCTCAGAAGTTGTCTGAATGTTAAAAGATTACAATGGCTGCCAATACAAAGAAGTCAAAAGCACAGACTGAGACGAAACTTTCATTTAAAAGTATGGAAGAAATGAGGCCTACTTACCAAGTGGAATCCACGGAATCGCTTGGACAGCTACCTAAACAACAACGTGTACCATCTCTGCTAAGTATTAGCCCCAGCGCCCTCGAAAGATGGCACCAGGCTTCCGATTTTTTTTTCTTCCTTTCAAGATCAGTGCGCCCGCAATGTCGGGCACGCTGGAGAAGTGCCAGAATTGATCGAGTCGGCCCCAAAGCGTGATATCGCTGTGGGTCAACGCAGAGGCCCGAGGCAACATGTCAGAAGACGCTCCTGCATGGGCCTTGTCATGATAATGTATATGTATGAGATGTACCGGAAGTCACGTGGTATGAGAGAGAGATAAGAACACAAGCAGGAGAACAAAGGAAACCGGAGAATAAAAAACACTAAGAAGTTTACCTGATAAACTTGTGTTTAATGTTTCAATAACTTCACATTTCGGGCCACAAATGTGACATTGGCGACGAGGATGAAAAAAGCTTGAAGAAAATTAAAGATTAAACAAGATTACAGAGGATTACAGACAACTTCAAGGTGATAAGAATTTTCTCTGTGACTCAGTACTTTTGGGGCTGGAATATTTCCTCATGGCTGGTGCAGACGGTGACTTTCTAACACATAGTGGAATTGCTCATTTTGACCCGACTGGTGATGCAAGCACTGTAAGTGTGAAGTGGAAGGCATGGCTGGAAGAATTTGAATCCTAC